>NC_050472.1:21382635-21482635 GCF_013373865.1 Monomorium pharaonis | reverse complement strand
TTTAAATAAAAGTTTTAATAATAAATGAAAAAATCAATACTTGCGAAGCTACAAAGCCTTGATTGTTATTTCTATTTCAAATTCTGTATGCAATCGTCAGCTGTTTCTATACAATGTTTCAGCCTTTCGACGCAGAGAAGCTTATGTTCTTTTGAAAATTCCGGGTTTCTCACGAATCTGCTGACAGGCATTCAAACACGTGCCTCTCTGCTCGAAGAGCTGAGCACTGTGTCGAAATGAATGGCCATCACATAGAGCACTTACAATAGAAACAACAATCAGGGCTTTGTGACTATTATATATAAGTTTGATTTTAAGCCTGTATGTTTATTGAAAATTTTTTGATAAATACTATCTTGATGAATATTATCAAAGTTTGTAAGGTGAAATGTGTTTCAGTACCGAACATATAATAACGAAATAATTATTATATTAAAGACTTTTAAAAACATCATCGAAATATAAACTTTCTAATCTAGTTGTGTAATTTGATTTTTTTAACGTTAATTTTTATAATATTAAAAATATAATGTTCTTGAAAGTATTTTTAAATATTTAAAGATTCCAACTAAGTTTGTAAGTTACAAAAAAAAACATTTAAAATTAATAATAAATTTCCGAGACATATTCAGGTCCCTAGAACATTTGCCTTAATGCTTTTCTTTTAAACACCCTATGTACACTGAGCTAAAAACAAATTAGCCACCGGTTTATTCTAGATGATATCAGTGGAACGTTAGTTATGAGATGTTTCACGCTTCGTATCACCATAAAATTAAATTCTCGCAAGCAAACAGATTTTACGTTTTGTAATCCTCTCGCTCACGCGAATTACTCGCTTTAGAGTTTCCGTCGCCGATCCGAAAAATGGTTTATTATATTTTTCCTCTGGAAATAATTCATCGGCCAGCGTAATTTCTTCCGTTCGTCCGATTGCATTTGCCGTTTATTATCGCGATACGCGGTTTGACATTTCGGGAGCGCGCTATCAACTTTTGTATCTTCTTAACGTCTTCGAAACGAGCACAAACATCGGGGTCGGGGGGAGGGGGGGGGGAGGGGGACGGACACTCTTTTTTCGATATTGCTGTCCTCAAGTCGATCGGACTATTTCATCGGCTTGCCGCGGCTTTGTTCTGCCTGTCGACTCACCTCTGGAATGGCGACCTCAATATCTTAAATAAAGGTTCATTATCGAGAAAACGACTGGTTTGTCGCCGTCGTTCGCGCTTGTCGTCGTGATCGCGGTCGCCCTTGACGGGCCGCGTTTCATAGCAATCGATAGATCGATTAAGCGGTTTACCGCACGTTTCAAGGATAGCCCCACGAGATTGGGATCTTATCTCTAAATGGCAATTTCCGGCGATTACGTGTCACAGTCGGCACCGGCAATCTAGATGCTTGTATAAATGTACCATTTGCTTAAGTTCTGTGACAACGAGATTACCGTAGCTTCGCGAAGTTGATATTTCGTCTTTAGAATTTCAGTGTAATTGACTTCTCTCCCGCGCAAAGAGCTTTAAGATTCTTCCATAGACATCTGTGACATTCGTGGACTTGAGAGTAAGATAAAAATCAGGAATTTTGAGAGAGAGAAACAGACAGACAGAGATTGCAACAGATACACTCTTGTATAAAAATCTTATTCAGTTCTGCTGGAGTAAACTTTCTTATTAGAGGAGCAAATCATTCGAACACAAGTTTTCAGCTTTTAGAATTACGTTTTACCTTACGAGATATAAAAAAACATACTAATGCAACTTTTAGAAAAATCAAATTGGTATAAGTTCCCAATGCTAGAATTGATTGCGACATATTCATTTGCGCTTGTAATTTAAAAAAGATTACAGTCTCCGAGACGGCGCGATATCTATTTCAATATTCCGGGGAGGGAACGTCGCTCCAGAATTTTATGCACTAGAATTACGCCGGATACTTACAGAAACGGCGCAGCCTCTCGAAAACGCTTTTGTCTTTTTCTCCCGTTGCCATTCTCGTTCTGATAATGGCTTAACGTGCGCGTGGCGGCGGCGGGACGGTAGATCGAAATACTCGCGCGCTGTTTATACAGTCGTGTGTTTGTTTGCGCCCGACAATTCCACCGGCAACGTTTATCCTGCGAAAAGGTGCATCGCGCGGACGCGCCGTCGCGCCGTTAATGTTCCGCCGGGGTTTCTGCGAGAGCCGCGGCGGTTAGAAACATCTCCAACGCATCGCAATATCCTTTGCCAATGTCCTTTCGGAAATGGCAACGGCAACGTGCCGCACATCGTCGTCGTATTCATTTGATATCTGCTGTCCTCGGGAGATATCTGTCGCGTCGCTCACCCTCGCATCTGTCTCGTGCACGCCACAAGTTTACGTCGCTCCGCAAAACTTCCGACAGCAGCTGAAGTAGTTATTCCCGGCGCAAGGCGCATCCTCTGAGTGATATATTTCAGGAATCGGGGGGGGGGGGGGGGTAAAAATGTAACTTCCATTCGTATATCACACGTGCGTGACTAATTGCCTTTATTTAAGACATCTTCTCTTGTTACGGCTTATAAATAAAATTCTGTTATCAAGTATTACGTTCATACATGTCAGCTATGTGTCTACGTATAATTCAATTTATATTTATTATTTTTATTAAAAGGTATCTCATTTCACTTTGTATTTTATTTTGTAACGATAAATAATTCTTTTATATAAATTCGTAAAATTTTTGATAAATTTACCATTTATTTAAATACAAAAAATATATGTATATGTATACAATAACGCAATGTTATATAATATTAAATTAAAAGATGTTTTAAAATTGCAATTTTAAATGAAACAATAAAAAAATTTAGATACGTTGAGGCTTACGTGCTACTTTTGTATATATTTTAACAAATGCGAAGCTTATTAAAATCGAAGGGAAACTCGGTTGTGTTTCCTTGTTAGTGACAAATTGGTTCTCGACGATAGTTTCTTTTTTTTACCGAGTTGAATCCTTTCTCGACAGTTATACCCTCCCATGGGTACGACCCTTGACGTTGGTAGGGGAGCTCAGTAGTCTCAGTACCTGAACCAGGCTTTATCCTGGAAAGGGAAGCTAACGTATCTGAAATAGGATGGATTATTCGCATGTGAATGACACGTGGACAAGATTGTGCTACGGTTCCTACAGTCGTTCTAAACGTTATACAATCCAGTTCTTGAATAGCAGCGTTTACCGGTTCTTAATTAGTTCTAAGAGAAGCGTGTCACAATCGTCTTATTCTGACAAATTAATTTACACGCGAATGTAATTGTAATTAACCGTGGTTTCTTGAATGAGTGACTGAATGAGGAATGCTGTGAGAATGTAATGAGAAAATTTGTGAGGAGAAGGAAGTCTGGGCAACGGAATGAATAATTCATTATTTATGTATTTTCTGCCGGAATTATTTATTCCCGTTTGGCAAGGGAATATAAATTTGAATTGGAAAAAGAGATTTTTATCTGTAAAATGTTGCAAACATTTATATTAAAGTTTATAAGAAAACAATTTTTTTGCATTGAGTGTCTTATAATCTTGCCAATGTGTAACTATATTCCGCGTTAACAGTTGCTCGTTATAACAAACCTCGACGATGGCGCGTTTATTTAAAAGTATAAAGATACAAGATATAGTACCGAAGTCTTGTCCTAAAATCGTAATATTTTTCGTAGCTCATAAAAGTAGCGTTACGCCGCGGATACACAATTTTGATGATCGTTGCGTAATATCGTAAGCACGAAGGACTGTGAGACAAAGTTTGCAAATGATGATAAGAGAGGAAGAGAACGAAAAAAGAGAGGAAGAAAAACGATCGATGGTAAAAGCTCGTGATGTGGTGGTTGAATTTTATGGGACTTCTTCGACATCGAAGTTCGCGCGACGTCGAGGGTTGTTTTAAAGATGTTTGCAACACATCTCAAAGCATTATCAAAAAGGCATAAAAAAGTTTTACAGATTATTCCATTATTACGTCATTCTATTATGCCGTTGATTAGAAAAAAAAAATGTGCAAACCTAAGAAGCCTGCAGTTTTCAAATTTTTATAACTTTTAGCTGTGTGTGATGGTATTGTAGCTCCGAAACATTCTTGATCCGAAGAGGCACTTTTAATATCAGGTATCGGGGTTTTGCAGCGTGCATATTATAACAGAAGGTATCCGACAGGTAGCTTTAGTAGGCGCGCATGTAGAGTCGCCTAGTCGCTGAAACTTTCATGAAATTCGATCATCTTACGCAGGGCATGTAAATGAATACTTCGATCTTGTAAATGCGGGTATAAGAGCTTACAAGATAGATCGGTCTTGTATCACATCTTAATTTAGATTTTAATATCTATTCCGAGACAGTACATATATGAAGAGCGTCCCAGAACTGCCGCGGCGACTTTCTTTCACGTTTCAATAAAGACTCCATCTTCTAAGGCCGTGTGTCATTCGGCAGTAATGTAAATAACGCTATACGAATTTGAAGGGAAATCCTTTTGAGTTATAGGATACCTTTCGGCACAATCTCTTTCACGGGAAAACATCAAGAAGGCTTTAACAAAATTTTAATTTTGCGCGCGTCACGTATATTAAAATCGAACATGCCGAGTAAAATTAAATGGATAAAATTATACGTTATGAAAATATTGACATGGCGCAGAATTAAAAATATTTGATTTGTTAGTCATTTAGTTGAAAAGCCAGATATTCGTCTACCAGGTTAGCTTAACGTTTATGATATTGTACCAAAAACTTTTTCACTCTCCTTGGGTTTGTTCATGCAAATTTCTACGGACATTAATGTACCTGGTAAACATCGGTACGTGACATTGTAATGGGTTACTAAAAATATGACGACGGACACGCGCGCCAAATTGGTTTGCTCTTCATTCGCTGCTTCCACTCTTCGTGCCATTTTACCCGAATAATTTATCGTATTTACGTATTTACGTTCTGATTTAAAGTTGCGTATACCTTTCGGCGCCGCTGTAAATGAATTTCGCATCGCGACGTAGGGACGTAGATTTTTGAACGTCTAATTAGACTGTTGGGTTTCACATGCGCGAAATTTTACCTTACCTTTTATTCCATGCGTAATTATATCGATTGTATTTCGTCAACGATACGAGACGTAATTTTTGTTATTGCGCCCGTCCGAAAATATAATTAATTCCGCTCGTTGTTTATTCCTGAAAGAGAACGGAAATATCAATACAGATACAGATGAATTTAATCTTAATGAATGACTACGCGAATGCATACGCGATATTTAATATTAATTTTGTCATTAATTATCCATATTCTGTAATGCGGCTTGATCACTCTTAGCGATGTATTGTTTCCGATAATGCCGGTTTACACATACGAGAGTTCGATTGAGAATATCAAATTAATTGTCGTAAATATAAATTGTAATTGTTATACAAATATAGATTAAAAGAGAGGTTATTAAAGTAGAATAATTTAAGGAATTTTTTAAAGATGCAACGGCTAACGTACCATCGACGTTTTGCGTTAATTCTGAAGTGCTACTCATATTTTTTTGACGTTGACATTGAATGAAAATTCACGTTTACATAACTGAGAATATTTACACTTTAAAACATTTTTTTACATTTCTTCTACTTTATAGATTGCAAGATATTTTCTCTCAAAGTCTTTCACCGACTGCAGCTGACGCAGTTTTAATGTACGCTCAGCTCATACATGTTGCATGGTAGCTATCTTGGAAAAATTATTTTTAAGTTTGCCATTGCTTTTGAAGAGGTGAAAATTAATTAAAAATCTGATATGTTAGCGAATTTGAACTTTAATCTTTGGCTGAGAATAGAGTCGCAAGCAACTCTTGTGCAAAGTGTTGAAATAACTAATAATAATAATAATAAGAGTAGGATTAAGAATAATAAATAATAATCATAAATAATAAGAAATTAACATATAAAGAAATAAATAACTATTTTGATGTGAAGGATAATCTTATGAAATATTATTTTTAACATTCAAAATTTTGATAACAGAAACTGTATTAAACCTAAGGTAGCGTTTGGATAAAAATTCATATTAGCACTCTACGAATAATGTAACGCGTATTTTTTTATCCGTATCGTTCATTAACATGTGATCTTTGCGTTGAAAAATGCAATACCAATTAAAAGTATATTTTCTTTAGATTTTTTAAGTATAACTTTTATTTAAGTTTTTTAAGTAAATCAAACGGATTTAACATTTTACAATAAATACTTAGTACAATATTAGATACATTTTATATGTGTTGTGAGGTTTGACAAAACATTTGTTGTGAAATGTTGAGAATCCACTTGATTTACTGAAATGAAAGTTATTCTAAAAAACCCAAAGGTGATGTATTTTTGGCTGGTACTGTAGGTCTTCGAACTAACCTAATGCACATCTAATTGACAGTAAGTGCACGCGATTACATTCACTCATCCATTGTACATGCTCTTTGGAATATACATTGCAGCCTGACTCTAAGCTGGTTATCAGCGATTTAGTTCCACCACGCAGTGATAGCGTGCGGCTTTAGTCGGCCCGTCAGTTCAAAGCATTAGAGATGCACTAGCTACTTAGCGCCATGATCAGACGACCGTCGTAATCTAATGGTTCGCTTCTGCTTAAGGTTACGTAGAATTGCAGCGGATCGTACACGCTCAATCGATGCGGCAATTAACGCGATGTAAAAAAGAACCCTGGCGTTTAATTTCGCGTACGTTTAACCACGAATACACGATTAAAAGAGATTGGTCGAAGCTCTGTAAAACGAAGAAAAATGGGACAGATACGACGTTGTAGGTATTGTACAGCGTTGTAGATGGAAAAAGGTAAATAATCTGTATGCGCACGGTATACGGTAACAAGTTATTCATGTCCATATAAACCGTGTAAAGATAAATAACAAGTTTATACGTAACATTATGTATACGAAAATTAAATATGTATGTGGGACGTTAAAATTTGCCCATCTATTCAAATTTGTATACATTGTGCGAGAGGTGTAATTGTTATTTAGGATTTTTTGAATTGACAAAGTAAATTTTTGCAAATGATATTTTCCACTGTTATATTGTATACATAATCCTGACGAATCCGGGCAGATAAAAATTGTTATTAAGTTTTTAAAATACTTTTAATAATGCATTTATTTTTATTTGCTCACATTATATATTTTATAAAACAACGTAAAAATTCACAGTTCAACAAGGATGTCATTATGGAGATACAACGTTTCGCTAATTTTCTTCGGGGAAAAAAAAGACTACCATGATGTAGTACAGAGAAAGAAAAAAAACCTGTGTACAGCCTGCGGCGGCACAAGTTTGCTATTTGCGCTGTCGAGACATATTTCCGGTCATAAAGAAGGAGACAGAGAGGCGAGGGAAGGGGGGGGGGGAACGGATACACATATCGAGAAACTATATATTTCTGAGCGTTTCTCTTTATTTTTGCCTATCCCGAAAAGAGAGTACCGGGAAATCGCGTGCGCGGCGCGGCGCGGCGAAGGCTCAAGTAGTGGCCTCCTTTGAGAGGATCTTTGGTTCTCGTTTCCTCCTCTCCCCCTCTCCCTCCCTCTTTCTCCTCCCGGTCGCGGCAGTAAAGTACGAGCAAGGTACGAATTGCAAAGTCGCAGGAGAAACTCTCTTTGATCCGGCGTATACACCTCGCATCCTGCTAACACTAAGGCAGTCGTACGCTCGGAACCCCGTTTACGAGCGCACGCTACCGCGCAGTGCTGTACGATCGTTCGCTAGAACACGAATATGATTCCCTTTCTATATGAATGCTAAGTAGGGTAAGCGGCCAATTACGGACAGTGCTCCGAATCCTGGAAATCTTACTGCTCTAATCTTAAAAGCTTCTTTTTTTTTATTATAAGATACTGAAGAGTTTTATTTATAATTTAATAAGATGATTATAATAGTGAATAGATCCCTTAAGAATTAAAGTAAACTCAAATACTTATATCAAATACATTAAGTTATGTAATAATATAATTTATATATTTGCATGAAAAAGCATTTACGGGTATCTCGGCAATATCAAATAAAAATTAGTGAAACTTAAAAACTGCTGACTTCTTTTCGTCATTCGTTCATTTTTTTTTCCTAACGACAAAAAATTTGACCGTGAATATGCGAATGTTGGCTCTGAAATCCTCAAAGAAGAATACGATGAAAAATTTGGCTTATAATAATATGCAACGAAAATGATCCCGTGATAAATATAAATGATTATGACAGCATTCCTTATAATTATTTTTTCCGTGTATCTAATATCTTTTTTAAAACATCGTATTATTCCAATTGTCGAGGTACCAAAAGTAATTCTGGGTTAGAGTCGCAATTACTATTACTTTGCTCAAGTTTTATTCCAAAGGCTGGCACACGCGTATGGTATGACTACGTGCTTGCGTGCGGGTCAAAGTTTGACCCGGATGCGGGCTTTACAGTCATTCTCCATTCGAAATTCCTCGCGTGTCGTCTCATCCTCGTGCGCTATTTCCTTCTGCAAATAAATAAGGACTTTTCTCCGAGTTTTCGGCATCGACTTCTCTCTTTTTCGGCATTCTTGTGTGCTAGAATGCTGAAGTCTACGAAGGTATTTTGCACCTGATGACATCCGCGTATTCTTCTGTTGTCTTCGGGCAGATCATCGCAATGGTCGACGATATGATTATTAAAAATTTAGAAGAAAGTTTAATATTGTTATTAAAATCACTGCATTTTCGTTAAGTTGTTTAGTCGTGTTTATTTACGCTTGAAATTCAGTTTATTTTCGAAGAAATATATCTATTTTCTAGCTGTATTGTTCGTCAACTGTTTTTCCACGCGCGGCAAGTGGAAGCACGCGATATCACACACGGGATCATTCGACGAGATCAGTAATGATTGTTCGACGCGCTATCGGAGAAAGTTAATAACACGAGTTCTTTCCCGAGAGTGTGCGGGACGCGTAATTGGATGCTTTTTCGGCCGGAAGATCGTTTTCTTGGAGTACGCAATATACCGTTGCGGTGCTATTTTTATCTGCAGTGGCGCGATATCGCATTCTCTCGCAGTCGTCTTTGCCTCCTTTCCTCACCATATAAAATTCTATTCTGTCGGCTGCACGAAGAAAGACGCATAGAGAGTGCGCGCGTTCTACGTCACGCGTCAAATAATATATTTAAACGTCAGCAATCCTCAGCGGGCCAAGCTCTGCTACGCTATTTGCCACAACATATTTGCGAGTTACTCCTATTGTTGCACAGCCGTGTTTGGTATATTCGTAATTTATGACGCGTGATATGATGCACTTGTAATTTTTTTATAACGTGTTATGAACCCTCAGGTGCGATTAATCTTGCAGAAACTGAAAATACCAAGAATACGTCTCCAAATAAAAATTGTTTCATATGCGATTCTTTTTCGTGTACAAGATGTAAGTCTACAGTTTTAAAGTGCACTCCCTTTCGTTCTTGACGTTTAGAGAAGAATCGTCATTTATTTTTAAGTAGGTAATAATCTTTGAAATAAAAGTCACATCAAACGTCTAATTTTCTTAATTTTATCGATACAAATTTATAATTTCTTGCATATCTTTTCTTATTAAATATTAAATAAAAATTTTATTCTGTAGTACCTTAATTTAAAGTATTAAGTTAAACTATATTTTATATATTCAATTATTTTAAAACATTTTTTAATATTTTTTCGAAATTCCCAATTGGTTTATTAAATATATAATAATTTCTCTTTAAATTTCTTGCTTGTTAAATTTATATGAATTAATGAAAATTTGGATCTTATCTGCCAATATTTTAAATAAGAACATTTCAAATATACGACTCGATGCCAATTCAACAAAACTTCAAATCTAATTATTTTTGTTATATACGCGCTGTAATATAGTTGCAATGTACTTGTGCAACAACAGAATTCACTCGTAATAGCCTGATCGTTCGCAGAGAGCGAGCAAGCATTAAAAGTCCTCCGCACTGAAAACAACTCTGAAATTTAGTGACGACAGTAAGCGCTTGCAAGAATCTTATTAATGATTGCCCCGGGCCATGAAAACTCCATTTCCTTTATAACCGTATACTTCACTCGTCCGCGACGCATAACCCCTTCTAAATCGCGTCTCGCGTTATATTTCGTCACAGGTAATTGCGTGGTTAAATTTGATTCTTGGAGGGCAGAAGGGGGAGGGAGAAGGGGAGAACGAGCAAACATCCATTTCGGGTTATATTCTTGCCATTCCGGAAACGCGATACGCCCGCGCGATAGTGCCGTCCGAATACTCGGGGCGCATTGTAACTCGACGCGTCATACGGATGCGTCGTCTCGTGTCGATCGGAGATCGAAAGGGCGGCCTGTACGGGGCCCCGGCGACGGGGCGCGGGGTGGTGGCAGCGGGGCGCGGGAGGCGCGCGTTCTATACTGAATTCTAAGTATGCGCATCGCGTTACGTCTGCGCTAGTGAGTCAGAAAATATGCTGTTTACAAGCGCGCGCGACGGCGTATTTACGCGCCGCGTACAAATGCATCCTCGACGCACGTATGCACATATACACGCGAGGGGGAGAGGGGGTGCATCGCGGTTTCCACGTGCATCCCTTGGAGTTCCGTCTAAGAGGAGACGCGCCATTGAGATGCAGACGTTGGAGCATATCTATCTCTCTCTCTCTTTCTCTCTCTCGCATCCTTTCGTCCTTCTCTTCGGGCTCCCTCCCTCCCCCACCCTCACCGCCTATCTCCTACCCTGAGGACGCCACTTCAAAGACCGTCACGATACTCGTTCCACCGAGTTCGAACGTGTGTCTGACAGCGATGAGAGACAGACGCGTATCGGGTTATTCCTTTAAAAACTATTCATATTCTCCATGCGCTTTTAAGCGGTTCGAACGGGGATCCGTCTACGATGTTCCCGAGCGATAAACGAATTTCGCAAAGTTTACGTGAATAGAATACTTCGATCGTTCGATATTTTTTTCCTAGCGAGGACGGACGGAAATGGTAAACAATTTGAGAACACGTGAACTAAAAATGTTTTAATTAAAATCGAATGACCGAACATGTTTCTACATTCGGATACTTAGGCGGAAATTCATTGTTAATTAATCTTAAATGTTTTTTCAATGACATTAAAATTAACAAAATAAGGTTGTTACATGGATAGGTTAGACTTTATATTTTAATAATATTTTTAAAAAATTTTTTAAGAAACATTGTGTACTTGTCGAGATAATATTTTTTTATATTTATTTTATAAGCAACGCATTAAAAACAAGTATTTAATAGAGTATTGAAGACGAGCGTTTGTCCAAATATTGGTTCGTGCTTTACGAGTTTTTACTTGAACAGACATTTGTTTCTCGAGGAAAATTAAAGAAAATATACAACTGATAATCACAGGCCAATCGTAGTTTAAATCACTGAAATCTTCCGCGTGAAATTTCGCAGACGTTTCAATATTCATTTATATCGCGGCTTATCTCGCGTTGAGCTCGCCTTGAAATAATCCATCTGTCCGCTCGATGATCCGTCGCTTTGACGACATCGTAGTGACGTTATTCGCCGACCAAATTCGCGCGTGGCGAATTGAAATTGAGGTCAGTGAAAATTACATCGGGGTCGAGCAGTTCGCGCGCGAAAACGCTCCTTTCCGTCATGTGTCGCGCGGATGGGAAATGAATCGGCTAAGATTAGCCGCAAGTTAAAGATGAATAATGAAGCTTCGTCTGGCACGTCAACTTAACCGTTAGTTCGAAGAAAGTATATGTCGCATTGTCGAAATAGAAGGATAAAAGCAGAGTTATCTGTGATCGCTGTAAAAGTTAAAGTGAATTTCGCTTATAATACTTGGGGGATTATTTTTTTATGATTAATTCAAAAATAACGGTAAATATTGTTTATTAAAATTTTTTTTAATTTCCTTTTGCTTGCAGGAATTTATACGATTGACATTAAAACTCATAAAATTGTTAAAAATTAGACAATTTTTTAAATATGCACTTGAGTAATACATTATAATATTGCGTTTCTTTTGCATTATTATTTTTTGTTTATGTTTCAATAAAAGCGTGCATTTGCCAACTTTAAGTCAATATAAATATTAAGAGTGTCTCTCCAGGCACACATGCATTCAAAAGCGGACACAACGACGTCTTTCAACGAAACTGGCACCGGGTGAAGGGCAATTTTGAATAATTGAAATTAGAATTTCATACCGCAATTTCATCTAGACGACCCGCCAAAAACTCGGCTGCGACGCGCGTAAAATTTTAATTTTAATTAATTGGCGTTGCAATATTGCGCACAGGATCAAATCCAGGACAGTCTATGCGCTTCCAAATGATGTGCGCCAATTCCGACGCGTATATTCTCTATAATTATTTCTCTATAAATTCGTTATTCAAATCCACTGGTTTTGTGGAGAATGGATGATCAATAACAATCTGTGAGCTTCAATTGTGTAATACATTACACAATTGAATATAATTTGTGAAAATTGAGTTACGTGTGAATTAAAAAAGCAGTAATAAATAAATAAGTGATTAACGATTCGCGTTATAACAAAAATACGTTCTAATTCATACATAAAGTAGAAAAGCATTTAAAAAATGTATCAGAGAGTATTTTTTCAAATCTAAATTATCGATATACAACGAAAAGAAAGAAAAAGATAATTTAATTTTATTATCTATACACATATTTTGTTCTTTATAACTTACGATTATATTTTTGTGATAATCGTGTAATACTAGAATTATGGTTTTATAATATTTATACTCTAGTAGCGCGATAATAATTTCTCTACATGCAGTTATTACCGATACTTAATTCTCCAATTAGTTGGTTAAGCGTTTGACATTAAAATTATTTCTCAGGACTTAAGAGTCCTGGTATATTACAGCTAATAAAAGTAACGCAAAGACAAACAAAGATATTCAAGCATTCAATTTAATCGTATTTACATGGCTTTTTACTAAAGTCTAAAAAAGCTATAAGAAATTTTTTTTAACTGTGAAGGATATTATTCAAGCGTGATGCTGTGAAAAGTTCTGACATTCTAGCAATCCGTTAGATTCTACGTAATTATTTTGACGCTCTAACAAAGCTATTTTTAGATCTGCATCCAGCTAAATTTTTATTTTAACAAAACCGTTTTTTTTTTCGCGTAGAATATACATTTTTTTAAAAGCTGTAGCTGTAGAAATAAATGGTTTCATATTTTGCGCAAAAAACTTCATTTCTGCTTATTTTATTTAACAGGTATGTTTAATGACTTTAGAATTAATACCTTGCGATTGTGAATTTTTCGTCGCGTGAAGGCAGCTAATGACGTCTATCGGCTCGGCCACGCAGAAGCTGCATTAAATCAATATTTTCCAGTCGACGGTACAATGCCGTCGACGTACAATGGGGAACGCAACAAGTATGCGTCGAGGCCATGTCACGGCAAAGTACGCGCATTTAAATTGCCTGATTAATTAATTGCCGTGGGTTTGCTCGCGAGCATTACGCCGTGCTACGTCGTTGATGGTCGGTGAAATCAGCGCGTTTTACCCGACATTTTTTAAAATCGATAGATTTATTTTGCCGTAAATTAATATCGCTTGGCAAGCGGCGACTTGAAGAATGTTTTCAATTTACGAACAACGTCATTACCGCCGACGGATAAGAAACTTAGCGAGGCAGCATAAACACGCAGAGTGAATTTTAAATTCACCAACATTTTTCTTCCATCCGGGATTTTTTAAAATCTATTTTCTCTTAATTCTTTAAATTTCAGGTTTTTCTTAGCGAAGTACAATACAATGATATTGTTAAGATTCAATAAAATTTTGCGAATAACTTAAAACTGCAATTCTAAAAAAAGGGTTACTGTTTTTCGATTGGCACTATTCCACAGAATTGAGGAAAATAATTGCGATATTGCGCGATAAGGTTTTCGTTTTATGTGCCAGTCGCCTCCAATATTGGAAATTATCACGTGATTCGGGTAGTTATTGTGGATTGGATATAAAATGTTTAATACCGCGTCTGATACGGTATTGTCGATTTCTACGAAATACTTATAAACTTTTAATGCACCAGTTTCAAATAATGTATATAACCAGACTTAGATATTGGATTTTTCCTGTTTGCCTGTAATCGTTGAATCATGAACAGCGGAATATTTTTGAAAGTTTATAAATTTTTATAGAGGCAAGTTAATAATAGGTAATATAATTTAATATAAAAAATTAATATTCCTTGTTGTAATTCAACAAAGTATATTTAGTTTTATATTTAATTATTTGTGTATAATAATAAATAGATTTTGCTCTCCATGTTTTGTCGTATTTCACGCTTGACTTTTGATCGCGAATTTGATGGCCGAAGTTTATGGTGGACGGCGAATTTACGGGACGGGAGGAAGCGAGGATCGAAACATCCTCGACGGTTGGGAAGAAAGGCGGGGCCTTTTCCTCTCTGGTGGCACAAAGCAAACGGCTGATGAGCTTTTGCCGCTTCGATCAAATTCGGACGGGCTGATCGCCGATATTCGCCATATTATCGACATGATTCTGACGAAGAATTCGCCTCCATCGGACGTCGAGGAATGCGAGAGACACACGTGAAACAAATTACAGCCATTTTTCATCAAGATTTTTCGGAACGTTAATCGACTTCGCCGTTCACGCTTGCTATACTGTTTATCTCGTAATTTCTGCCATTCTGAGTTTTGATTTGAAATATATAGGTTTTATTTCATTTTCTCATAATCATTGAATATATACTTATAAGTATGGAAAATAACAGCATACTTTTTAAATCGAAATCAGTGAAATGTTAGTTGCATTGTTGTAGAGAAAAATGTTGTCAAATGCACTTTAGTAATTCTTTGGTATTTTTTTCACAAGAAATGATATAGTAAACATATTTATTTTTTTTTATAAAATTACAATATAATATTATAGAATATTATACAATATAATACAATATAACACTATTCTTTATAATATTATAATATAATAAAGTTAAAAATATATTACAATAATTTACTATATTTTTCTGTCTTCCTAATATTTTTCATTCTTTGCATTGCAACAGTTTTATTAAATAAATAAAAGACAGGGCATATATATTCTTGATAATCAAATATAGGACAGCAAATCAGACTATTCTCTGTTTTTCTCGGTGAATACGCATTGATTTCGATCTAGACAGGTAAAAAAAAACATTGATTCTAGCATCAAGAGATATTATACATATATTTCGGTAAGGCGAGATACGAAAATCGGTTTAGGATGCTCTTGCAATCGATAGATCTCGTTGAATACATTGCGGGCGACAAACGCTTATGGGAGCGCTCACGTACCGGCTCGGCGAGAGCGCCGGCGAATAAAACATGTCGCGACGTTCCCGGGTCGCTCGCGCGAGGAAACGACGCCATTCGGGCGATTACGAGGGAAGTGCGTACCTACTCCACGTCTTGGAAATGGTAACGGGCGCACTTTCCTCGGCGCGGCGTGTCTCTGAGATCTCCCCGTCGTTGTACGCGGCCGCGAATCGCCTCGCTCGTTCATTGCGGGAGATACGCCGGGTCACACGATTCGGTACCTTCGCTCGTTTTAAGGACCTCGCGCTCCTCCGAGGAAGGACGATGCGATATGTATATATACATACATACATATATATATATATATATATATATATATATATATATATATATGTATATACCGTTTCTCCCTTCAGCGGATAAGAGGTACGTGCTCGTTACATTAGGAGAAGCGCGATGTCCTCACGTCCGCGATATTTCCCACGCCCCGCGTGCACGTCCCGACGATCCCGCCCGCGCGTCTGACCAGTGCCCGGCCGTTACCACTCGGCGCGCGTTCCCGAGCATATTTCATCGCGATCCGCAAACATATGTATTCCTATTTCTGTATCGTCGCTATCGCAGGTACAGCGACACCCGCTGCTATCCTTCAAGAGGCGCGAATAACATTGTTTCTCGAAGACGGCGTCATGTACCCGGTGCTCCGGCGGAAACGCAAAGTATCTCACTCGTTCGACTTTAGTCATTGTTTAATAAACATTTATTATAAGATGTTATAATTTTATATTAAATTATAAACCAAATCACTTCTATTCAATTTATGTTTAGTAATTAAATTAAACATTTTATTTCTTTCAACTTTGTTTCAGAAGCTTGCAAAAGTATAATGTCCGTTTTTAGAGATTTTTTGAATTATTTTAAATGAATGAAAAAAAGTGATCAAGATATACGATTGCGCAATAAAGTACTCTTTTTCACATTGTACGGGTTTTAATTTAATCGGTCGCGAGACACGAGAATTAATTTTTCTTGCATGCAGCAGTATCGCCGGCTTCCATATAATGTTTTTTTGCCGATTTATTTTGGCTCTCCTCGCCGCGGCGGCTAAATCGAATTGTTCATACATGAGATAATCATGCAAATCGACAATCACTTGTCCCATCAACGGCACAGCGTTCGCCGTGACGAGACCACGTTAATTCCGAGTTCAAACCTGCGGTTTCGCGCCGCTTCCGCGATTAGAATTTAAAAATTCACGCCTCGCCACCTCGCGTCTGCCATAGACAATCGCGCGGCGGGCGAGTTAGGAGGGAGGAGGGAGGAGCGGTGTTCCTGCCGCTGCGGAAAAAAAATGGATCCTCCCTTCGCGTGGGAGAAATGGAAAGGGAGACGGACGCACTCCGCGACATAAATACGACGTGGAGCATGCAAATAAATAAAGTCGCCGCGAGATAAAGAATGCGCCGGGGGCTTCCTCTCTCGCGGATCCCGCGTAACGAACGTTCGAGAGCCAGCACAGCAGCCGGTGGTGTTTTCGAGCGCCATTCGTTACGCTCCTACCTTTTCCGCGAGGCAGTACATCCCTTTTGCGGCAACAAATTGAATAATATCCGGTGTCGACTTATATTCTATATACACGGGGCGCGTGTAGGTGCGCGTGAGGTAATACGAAACGCGCGTAGCGCTGGTGGTAGCGGTAACGAATACGCTCCGCGCGCCATGGATAGGGATATTAATACCGCGGTCCCCCCGTATAATAAACCACGCGTTGTATTTTAATATAAAAGATATCTCGCGCGAGGAGAGGAAATGTACGCCGTTTTAAGAAAGGCCGAGATGGTTATATCGCGTTGATATTTCAAAGCGCCCGGCGGGTTTCTCTACCTGATCCGCGCACGGCGCGGAAGCTTGCGGCAACATTTGCGATTAAGAAAGAAAACCACGCAGGATGGAATGAAAAGTGCAACTCTGCGACACTCTTCACTCGCATTTTAATGAAATAGTTTTGATGAAATGAAATGCATATTTTGATAGTAAAAGTTTTCTCGCAATATTTCTAAAAGTGGACGTTTCATTATTGCCGGAATGTCGCAGCAATATTGCAGCAACGCTTTGTGCCTTCTCGTGAGATGATCTTCCCGTTGCTGCAATCTTCTTCTGTGTCGTACAAGTAAAAAAGCGTTTAACTGCCGTTTCTGCCTCGCGGGCGATTATTGCATTGAATTCATTGTCGATTTATACCAATTTGTAAACTTTTTTCACTCCGATACGCTTTCGCGTCGTTTTCGCACTTATCAACCCCTCCCCCTCATCCTCCAAATCGGTTAAAACTAAATTGCATCGCGTATTGGATGGCAAAGGGACGGGGGAGAAGGGAATCGACCCCGCGCTTGATCACCGAACCTGGCGTTTTACGCGACCTCCGATTCACCGCTATCCGTGCGCAAAGTTTAAATTGATATTGCCTCGTTTTGCGTGATGCATGAACGCGGCAATTGTTTTTCTTAATATTAATCTCGCGCCGCGCGCAAGTTCGACCGTTTTTCGCGGCCGCAGAATTATGCCCGCTGTGCAATTCAGCGGGTGCGCGGCTACCAGGAAGTTAGACTCTCGTGATATGATGTTTCCTTTCTCTCTCTCTCTCTCTCTCTCTCATCACTTACTATCCTATTTCTAATAACACCACGGGCAAAATAGCCGTGGCAAACGGGCTACCACCAAACGGGTACCACGTTTCCAATATCAGTACCTACAAACGAAACTGCCGTAAGTCGAAAGAACGGAACTCTGAAGCCTTTATGTTACTGCCGCTATAAATTTCACTTATCCTCAGATCTGAAATACACTTTCCTCACGTTTACGTCCGCGGCGAGGAAACGAACGGCGAGAGGAACCGTTTACGCCGGCCTTGTACTCCGAAATTCCTCGGTGGTTTGTCACGCCTTTCTCGGAGCCGACTATATTGATCCTACCTTCTTTTTTTTTTCTTCCTTCGCAAAAATCCACTTCCGCACGGTCCTCCCCCCCCCGTCGCGATTTATTATACGGTAAATATCTAAAACGGTATAAACTTCGGGAGCTGCCGACACAGCGGCGTGCACGTGCAACATGTACCTAAATGGGCAGCGTACTTAGGAATCTGTCGTGTAACGGTGGAAAGAGGAGAAAAAAGAATGAGCAGGACAAGGCGAGAGAAACGGAAACGGGTTTAAGGTCTTTATCGTCGGCGTTTAATGACCCCACGGAACGAGCACGGGGTTTATCTAGGGATCTTTATATTGCTCCTTTCCGTTCTCTCCAACGTCAGGCGTAACACTAGGTTAAGAGATTATTGAACGAGTCCACCTCGCAAAGTTACGGGGGTACATCTCGCGGATTAAATGCTATCCTTTAGTCCAGCCTTTGGCAAGCCATGACGTATAACTGATGTAATACCGACAGAATCTATCCTGTGAAGAAGATATTTAACGTAGATGACAAATTTTGTCTCTGTAAAAATAAAATATATTTAATATAGAACAAGTAAACATTGGTATTTTTGATCACTTATCACATCAAGGAGTTGATATAAGTTGTTATATTTTAGAGGTTTGCTGTTCTTTATTGTTTAATGAGCATTGCGATAAGTTTCAGATTTATGTAGTTTTAATTTTAATGTCATAACTACGTTCATCCTTACTTACCTTTTTTTTAGAGGGCTATGTAAAATAATAAAACCACTCTGCTATAATTCTGAATAGCAAGGATAGTTTACTGTTATGGACGTCGTCCGTAATAATAAAATGCGACTAATGCCGATCTCGCATTTGCGCGCTAATTCACACAACATCGTAAACACGTCGTTAAATCCGTAACGTGTAAAAGCATCGTACAAGAAAGTATTTATCGTATCTATGATCATAAAGACCGCATTGCGTGGCTTCGCGCGGTGGCGAAATTACGAGTTCTTTAAGGCAAACTGCGCCAAAAAGCGATGTTTGTTACGTTTCATGGATGTTGTATCCGTAATACACCGTAATTGTCCTGTTTCTAAAGGTGTAAGGTAAATGAAAATTTTTAACAAGTAAACTGATCTTTGATCTTACAAGGGTGACAATGCCAAATGTATGTACATGCATGCGTCCGATTGACATAGTAGCCGCGTTTACTTACCTTACGGTGTCATGTATCGTTCACGCTGTGACAGAAAGCCAAGCAGAACGATCGGTGCAATCAGTTTGTTCTGTGATAACAACGCGTGGAGAATAATCCTTTTTGTGAATTTGGAAACTATTCTCGGGCACACCCACTGCGTAATTATCGTGATTTGAATTCATCGGATTTATAACGTTTTGTCGTCACTTTCACGAATCTGACTTCGGTTCGATTTGAATTGTCCCGGCCGCAAAATAAATATGCAGATTGCATGGGCATGTAATTGGCGAATAAATACACCGCGTGGTTCATCGAAAAATCGCGGCTTTCCACGAAAATCTCAAACGTTCGGGCAAACCTGTAAACAATATAACGCGCGCGCCTACAGGGTGTCTATAAACACACAGGCATAATTGACGTAAAAATCTTTCAGTAATTAAAAAAGAAATAATTTTTTTTCAATGCAGGTATCGGTGATCTTTAAAACATTGTGGTAAAATTGTATTCAATCAATTAAAATACAGTTTTTTTTTTGTGATTTAACGTTTAACAAACCATCAATCTGCTGATATTTTCATGCAAATTCAATTTGGACTTTAATGGGGAAGTCAGTTATTGAGATATTAATACCCGGATATCGAAATATTGTGAAAAAAATGTTGGTATCCAATCAAAATTTTGTTAAGCATAGGTAGACACTAAATTGATCGAGGTATTTCAAATCTACGTAAATTTCAACGCATGTACGTGAATTTGTGGCTACATTGTAGGTACCGCAACTACTCTGACCGAGATTAATTAATATATTTCGCTGACAATTATGTCAATTGGATTAATTCGCGCGACTAAAACTTGCATGGTTTTTGATACGACAGACAGCTGAATATTACATGTAATTTTAATTTTTAATATGACATCGAAATGATATATTAATATCACGCATAATTTAATATAGATATTTATACACATAGAGAAGCTTGAAATTTATATTAAATAATTATAAAATTGTAAAAAAAGATTTTTTTACATGAATATTTAAACGAGAAAGGTGTAAATTATAACATAATGTGAGGCGCGAAAAAATTTATTTGTTTTAAGTATATAAATAAATTTTCTTAAGTTATATTTTTTTAATTAAAAGAAATAATTGCTTTCAATAATATTTTTTGTTCCAAAATATTATTTTTAAAGATAATTCTTTGATTCTAGAAAATGTTTAATAATAACAAGAAAGTTGTTATTGAGTAAAATAATTGAACCTGCTAAAAGAATTATTTGAAGAAATCATTTATGTGAAACAAACAAATTTTAATGGAAATAATTAAATTCTATGAATTCTAAAAAATTGAAACAATATAAAAATTTATTTTTAGCAAAAAAAAATTTTATACAGAAACATATGCGTATACAATGCAAAAAAATTATATTTTAAAAATATTGTGTTTTTATTTTGTCAAGTGAAAACAATTTATTTATTACGTGAATTGTTTTCACTTGACGGAAGAACAGCGTTACGTTGTTATACTTCTTTAGTCGGCTATTACAGATTTAACGTAGTGGAAATCCAAGCGGTTATTCGTACTTGTTTTTGCAATTTATCTGCTTCCGTGCAGAAAAGTCAAGGATAGCACCCGAAACTGCGAGAGAGCTGGGGGAAGGGAAGGGTAGCTCGTGTCGTTCTATTTGAGGGATGAACGGGAAGGAAGTTGGCGTTGCCAATAAAACGGTATGCGAATGTCGCGATGTATCCGACAGTGTAGAACGAAATAAGAGGAAAAGATGTGGGGGTGTAACGACACGAGGACGACGACGACGACGACGACGACGACAACGACGACGACGACAGGGTCAACGAAAAGAGAGAGCAATAGTTAGGAAGGGGTTGGGGATGGCTTAACAAAAAGGTGAATGGGAAAACGGACGCAAGCGAGGGAAAAAAGGAAAGTCTCGCGAGGTCGTGTAGCCGACTAAACAATGGCTACGGAAAATAGGCTCCTGCGTCGAGACCCTCGTTCGCACGGGAGAATAGGTGGGCGGACAAGGAGGGGGGGGGGGTAGGGAAGCGGGAGGAAACGACTGCATTCGTCGTATATCATTGATAGCGAACCCCCGAGCTCGGACTCTCCCGGTGAAATTCAATTATGCGATCCTAAAAAAGCCCGAACACGAACGGAGAGACTCGGCAAATGGTGTCGCGACGTTACCGGTGTTTTCGATTTCAGGGGGTTGGGAGGATTGGAAGAAAATCGGTGTCGCCACGCGTGTGCTGTATAACGACGTACAACGCGAGTCTATTAATTCGAGAACGCTCGCAGACATTGTGAGCACAAGAAAAAGCTCATTTTGCAGTTAAAAAGAGACGATATTTAAATTTTAGATCTGTAAACGCGTTGATTTTTCTTTTTTTATTATTTATTTAGAGGAAAATCGTCAATACTGGCATAGATCTCCTAAATCGACAACTCCAATTAACTCCACTGCGCTTTATTAATATTGTTAAAAATATGAGCTAGCTAGATAATTAAAGAAGTATTCCTAATTCATATATTTGATTTTTTTTATCAATTAAAAACAAATTTTTTTTTTGCAGAAGTAAAATTTTTACAATTTTTTTGCACAGTTTAAACAATAATGAGTTTATTATTAATGATATTAGATTATGTTACATGTTTATAGCGCTCTAAAACTGTTTTACTTACATTTTTCTCTTTCTTATTTTTCTCATAATGTGATTTTAAACATAAAATTCGACCGTAACTGACACACTTTGTAATTTATACTTATGTTTTTAAAGTTTTATTCTTAGTTTTAAGAAATATAATCCAAAAATGAAGTGATAGATATAGATATATTAAAATGTCTTTCCTTTACGTAATTATATATTAATTTACGTTTTTAAACATCAAGTAAGCCTGATTAAGAAGATCCTTGTTGCGCAGTCATGATGTAAATTTAAGGACGAAACAATATGCAATTTCTGGCTTTATTTTTATTTTGGAAATTCTAGAAAGTTGTCTGTGCATAAATGAATGCCAATACTCCATAATTTACAGATGATAGACTGAAAATTGATAGATGCGAAATGGTACAACGCGCGAGATGTGATAATACGTCTTCATAAATTTACATTTTTCTCCTTTGTGTTCTTTTCAGTCGCAATTGCAGAAACGTTCCATTATCCAGCAACGTGTAAAATTAAATGAAGTAAGTTTATTCTGAATAAGAGCGAAAATAATTGCCAACCGTTTGAAGTACATCATTAAGAATGAAAGTTCAGCTCTCTCTTTCTCTCTCTCTCTCTCTCTCTCTCTCTCTCTCTCTCTCTCTCTCTCTCTTTCTCTCTCTCGTCCGTTTCTCATTAGAAATGAAGGTTATTTATCGATTTTTTTCTTATGTAATCGTAATCATCGAAGCATTGTAGGTACGATACTTATGCGTTTATTATGAAACAAAAGTTTCTGAATTAATAAAAATTTATTGTTTCTAATAAACAAAACGCAGCAATTTTGAATCGTCGAACAAATTGAAATTAATTATTTTGTTAGTGAATTTTGTAAAAGCAACAATCTCGGTAGCAATTTTTCTGCTAATGAAACTAATTGAGGAAAACACTGTAAAGTGATGTTATCAAACTCTTCTCTTTTTTCAATTTTTTAAAATAAATATTTGTACGAGAACGTACACACGCGTAATATCTTTTTCTACGAAATATTTACAAGAAATATGTACGTAAAATTACATGTGTAAATTGCATATGTAAATTTACATAACGTTCAGTTATTCCGACTAAATTAAAATGATTAGTGATTTGTAACAATTGGTCCTCGCAGAGTGTTATTTGCAGATTAATAAACAGGCATTAGGGTCAATCGGAATAATCGTGTAACAGTGAACTGTATGTGACACTTCGATATTTACGCACCAATAAAATTAATAGTTATCGTTGTTTAATGATATCGATTATTATCTTGAGTATATTAAATTAATATTCATCACACAGCTGAAAAGTGTTAATAACATTTACGAGTGTTAATTACATTACACTGTTAATCACGCTGTATGTCACGTTGGCGGTACAATTAACTTAATTGACTCTAAATTTCTTGCAAATTTCTTACAGAACGAAAGGCAGAGCGAAACGCGAAATTTCATTTCGAAACGCGTAACACGAAATACGGACAAGAGGTCCGATTCTTCGGGCGGAAGCATTAGATTCTCATTGGCGTCGCGTGCTGAAAATAACGAGGGCAATTAAGAATACGCGATCAACTGATGCAACTGCGTTCTCACGGGAGGTTTTTTCGTGCGTAACACAATATAGTGCACGCGAGTCAAGCAATCTATTTAGCAACGCTTCGCGAGAACGCGCGCGACATGCGATCGGCTCGTTGACTTGCTCAAGTTAAACTAGATGCACTCACTTTGATGTTATCGACGTTTCGACGGAAACACCAATGGCATCAATGAAGCAAATTAATCCCAAACGAGATAATCAATATGTTAGTCAATCAGGGAAAAAAGCGGGATTGAAGCTTGATTATCTTTTGCGTAAGTAAACTCTTATTTATATAAATCGTTTAATTTATGAATTTATTATGAAATAATTGCGGAACAAATTGCAAAATTAAAAATACCTTTAAATACATTGAATGTTGAACCGCGTAGCGAAAATCCGTATAATCTAACATTAAACAAATTTTTTAAAGCATTTATATCTCGAATGATTGAAGTTTTCTCGAATTTTATTTTACATGTATAATATTTTATATATGTAAAATCATATTGGTTTACGTTAGCAAATAAATTAAATATAATATACGGAAAATGTATATTATAAATTACACAAAAAAGAGCACATTGAAAACAAAATAATTTAAACAATAGTGTTTTAAATTTTAAATGTGTTAAATAAGGCGATTATGCATTAAAAAACACACACATTACAAAAATATCTCATAATGGATTTGTTAAAATATTAGAGAATTCTTTATACTTATCATGTTAATGTTAATGCGTTGCAACGTAATTAAATAATGCGCCTCGACACAAACTGCGAAATGTTACTGTGAGAATGGCGGATTACAAAGTCCAACGCCCGCATTCGTCCAATGTGTTTTTCGTCTTGTAGATTATTTCCGCAAAAATTACTGCACTTTTACTGCGTGGGCAGGGAAAATTAACAGAGTCAACCTTTTACCGTTGCCGCGCGAGTATTGTTCCTTTGTGGAAGCGCGAGTATTCGAAGTGGAAAGCATTTGGCCGATTCCCATGGAGCTTCCATAAGGTTTTCTACTGGCTACACAATACAATAATACGCGGTACACGAGACGGTGACACGCGAGACTCTCGAGAACGAGTACGGTGAGTAGAAAAGGCCACGTGTGGTCTGGCGCACGCGTTGTATATATATATACAATATATATATACACACATACATATAATACATGTATCCGACGAATGCTGAGTGTTCCTGATCATATTTGCCAGCCCATTCATTATTTTGAGCTTGATTTTTTCAGCGACACTCGAATGATCATTCTTTGTCCCAACATATTAATTCTGAAAGTAATTACGAAGGAAGATTCAAGCATGATAAGCAATGCTGAATAAGATTTTGATATTTTAGTAATCAATTTGAATGTCCTATATAATTATTTTTATGCTCTTCTATTAGAGTCTAACAGAAGTTATGTTCAAATTTGTATTCAATTAATAAATAGCAAAATCTTTTTTAACAAAATTTTTCTTTCCACATATTGACGTGAAAAAGATTGTATTGATGTTGAGCAGACTTTTATACACTTTTCAGAAGTAATGTTTATTGACTTATTTAAAATTTCAAAGAAAAATGGGAGGAAAAAGTAAAACATTCGACGTTAAAACCTTCTCATGCGAATGAGAGCTGAAAGATAATATTTAAGCTTTGCGGTTTGTGAAATTCTACACGTTGTTAAGGATTAAATCTCTATGGTGAAGTTTAATGAAAATTAATTAAAAGCGACGTGACAATTTATTCATTTAAAAGAATATAATTTTTAATAGTTTAAGCTGCTACGTGTACTTTCTGTTTTATCTACGTTTGAAAGATGATAGGATGAAAGTCTTGGACACCCTATATACTCAGCAGCTGATATTAAATTCCATATATATATATTTCAAGTATATGTATATACACTTTACGATCCAAGTTTCACTCAAAAAATTTCGTTTAACTTTTTATGGGTGGATAAGTTCGTCCATTTACGTGAAATGTGTGTGAAAAATGTCGTTCGTAATAAAAGATAAGACGAGAGCTTCACTTTATTTTGACAAAAATCCACCAGTACATTATCTATTTGATGTAATTAGGATAATGAATTGTTAATGAATTTTAATTTTCTGCGACATTTTATATATTTTTCTTTATAATATTAATTTAAGTTCTGTTGTATATATATATATATATATATATATATATATATTTTTTTTATATTACATTCTTTTTCATATTGTAAATGAACGATCGCATAAAAATTTTTTTCCTTTTCTTTCTCCTTCTTCTCCTTTCTCTTTCTTTTTCTCTTTTTTTTCTTTTTTTTCTTTTTCCATTTTGCGATACATATATAAAAATAAATGCGTGTTTAAAAACATCCGTACATCTATACGGAACTATTGTGCTGTTCGTGGCGTAAAAGTTGCGCGTTTGCTTTCTATGCCAAAGATCCGGATTTGAAAATCTATTGAAAACAATATCAGTAATATTTTTAATTGATGACTTCTCAGAAAGCAATGACAAACTATCGAAAGTATCTTTGTTAGGTGCATACGTTAATATAAACACTGCTTACTTTGAAATTAACAGTCAATTAGTGAATGCCTCAGTGCGCATTAAAGCTATCATGCACAAGATAATGTAAAGATATGTGATATGTCTTTTTTATGCTTAGATTAATGTATAGCTTTATTGTGTCTCAATAGAGTCCAATCGAATTCGTTATAAACAACTTTATCGTAGAGGTGGATTGATTAGATGAGATTGTTCTTTTAACTATACATTGTGCATTAAAATAAATTTTGATGCACACGAAAGTTAAAAGTAAAATGTTACTTAACTCAAGAAATTGGTTTAAATTTAAAGAAAGACAGATTTGTCTTTCTCGAAAAGAGTTTAAATTTATTATCTCAAAATTTAACTTATACTTTTATTATAATTTTAAATGAAAAAAAAATAAGTGCCCATTTTTGGCCAAGATTATACGCGCAGGTCCAAAGATCAATAAATACGATAAAAAGAGAAAACGTCCATTTGAAATTAGCAACTAAAAATTTACACGAATCTGTTCATTCATCACGATTCGCGACTCACGCACGTTCGGCAGAAATTTCGAGCATCTGCATCGCGCACCCATTCGCATAAATACACACGAGTATATAACTACGTACGCACGCACGGCGTGCATAGACTCGAAGCGCGCGTAGCCGAGTCGGCTTTTGTTTGCAATCGCCTCGTTGACTTAAGCCGATGATGCACGACCTGCTCCTGGCTCCGCGTCGAATGTAAATTCCGCGAGGACACTACGTCGAATAAATTTGATCGCGACGAGATAATGTCGGCGCGTGAATTTTCCTGCCAGAAACCCGGAGCGGCCGTCTCTTTAAACGCCATCCCCGTTTCACCGTAACGGCACGTTGTAACTTCGAGCATTAAGAGACATTGAAAGAACTCGTGCAAGGACAAACTGCACTCCAACGAAAAATTCAAAATTCTGAAAAAAAGTTTTGCATCTAAAATTTTATGAAATTTAAAGTGTCAAATTTTGGGGAGGGAGAGAGGAATTTCGTAGTTTTCGTTGGAGTTTTGTTTGCCCCGCACGAGTTCTTTCGATATATTTCTTAATGCTCGAACTGTCGTACATCGACGGGACGGCCTCGTATTTGCAATGACGCCAATGACCAACTGACGCTTTTCCAAAGTGAATTATTATTTTTTCTCACCACACAATTCCCGAAATAAATATTATCTGGGTAAAGAAGAAGATGATACTGTATAACCCTCGTAGACAGAACGACCACTCCTAATATTGCAAGACAAATTGTAGTAATTACCATGGAATTATTTGTTTAATAGCTCGCCATTATGCAGTGACACCCATAAGCGAGATTATTTAATGATAATTAAAGTATATAATTTCTGTGTGTACTACACATTCGTTTCAGATAAATGATAAATCTATTTTGCCGCCAGAAAAATATATTCTGTGTAAAAATAACAGTCATTTAAGTCGAAGGAAAAAATATTGAGTGTTCGCATCTCTTCAACGCGAAAATATTTTCCCGCGTGAAGAGACAACGATAATACACGATGTGTAAGAAGTGAAGTATATTTGGAGATATTTCCGTTCTCGAGTGTAATACAAGCGATTGCGCTAAATTGAGAATCGCAACGATTTATGACGTCGATTCGGTTTTACTAATTGCCACATATAACTCACATTTGTCGAAAGGGCAGACGTCACGTCACAGTTTCGAGGTCTTCTTTGAGAACTCCGGAGCGCTCGACGACATTTGATATATCGTAGAGTGTCAAATTCGATTAGAAGTTGGAGGGGGAGGCTCATTTGTTATTCGTCGCGTGCGTCGTGCTTCTTCAACGGAATATTCGTTCCTGCGAGTTTCGCAGCGACGACTCCCGATTGCTTGAATTCGGCTGGGGCTTTTAAAGCTTACGTCTCTTGACGCGGTTAAACGTTTCCATTACGTTCCGATACATAGTCACGACTCGTCTATATTGCAGGAGGGTCGTAAGTCGAGATATCTCCCGGGAGGTAGACTTAATTAGGGATTATATATAAGCAACGAAACGGTACTTTGCTTTATGATCATTAATAATTAAGGCGTTTGGTCCCACCGGCCTATTCTCGATGCATTTCCTTATTCCGTTCGATAAGTTTGTTCGATAAACAAATCCCCGAGGCGGCTCCCCACCATTCCTCGGTACATTTAAAAATACGATAACAAAATAAAAGTTAAACGGTAAGCGAATCGATAACGAGCGAAGGGCAAAGGTTAGTTCGCACGTGTAATCTTTCAAGATGCATTAAAATCAGATTACTTTGATATCACTTAATATTTCTCAGCAAAGATAGAATGGGGTTGCTAGAAAAAAAAGATGAATATATTATGTCAAAGATATATCTTTGTGTGTCCTCTACAAACGTAATAAAAACTAATATTTCGTAAGAAAGAAACCAATGGACGCAACGACATCGGAGAAAAACGCATCGGAGAAAACTGAAGTTAATTTCTTCTTTCAGGGAATATCCTTGAATCGCGATCTCCATTTTTCGCGAGATGCGCGTCCCGAATGTCGGACTTATTTTTTTTTAGACTCCTCGCTCCAGACGCTAGAATTAGAGAAATTAATCTCGCCGCGGGTGGGCGTGTTTTTCCTTTCCGTCGTGAGGAGAAGAGACACGTAAATAAAGCGCCCATCTCGTCCTCCTTCTGTTTCCTTTTTCGGGGGAAAGAGAGAGCTCGCCGCCGCCGTCCGTCTGTCTGTCTGTCTGTCCCTCGCAAGTATATATACGCCGCACCACCCTGTGTTTACCTGCGGGAAAACTATCGACCCGCGTCGACATTCCGCACTCCTCAAGACGTCGACGGGGAGATACTCCAATTTGTCAGCCGCACGCGAGTGCTTTTTTTCCCCGGGTTCCTGTCGCGCTTCGAGAGGGCGAGGAGCAGCTCTCGCGATAGACGCCGACGAAAGCTCGAGGGCCGCGCGCAACCCTCCTCTCTCTCTCTCTCTCTCTCTCTCTCTCTCTCTCTCTCTCTCTCTCTCTCTTTCTTTCTCTTTCTCGCCCGTCGCACACTCGATGAGTAGGTAGCACCCTCCTTCACTGTTTTTACCTTTACTTGTCGACCGACTGACTGCAGACAATGCGACGTCGAGTATTCGAGTTGCGACGCGGAGACAATTTTCGCGTGAGAAACTGTCAGGATCAATCGATGTAATTATAATCACGCAAAACATATTGTACAATATCAACTTGAAAAATTAATAGGACAAGAGCTTATTTAACGATTACCGAAACATTATTTTTAAATAATATTAAAATTTCAAAATTAAAATGACAGTCCCAATTATAGGTTGAGTAATTATGAATCAAATTTACAAAATTAATATTTTAAGGCATAATGTAGAATATTAATAAAATTATGGACTTTTGCATTCCTTAATTTCTTGTAATTATTGTAATATGAAATTATTTTCTCAGTTATTGTTAATATTTAGGAAAAAGCGAACAGTTATTTTTAATAATCTCCCTTCCCTCTCTTCTCCCTTTCTCTCTCTCTCTCTTTCTTTCTAATAAGCTTTTTAAATAATTCTTTGAAGTTACGATAACTCTCAATAGATCTACACTCAAAGTACAATACATTAAAAAACTTACATTAATGTACATTTACGTATTTAATTATGCCGATGCGTATAATTGAAATCGTCACCTTATTTCTGTACTTAATTAATTACTAGCAAATATGCGATGCCATATTTGTCAATAATCCGATATTTGCCAATCATCGATAACCCGATTGAGTAATATTACGTTACTGTACAGAAAATATAATATGCTTTCATTAAGTGCGGTAATATGGGACGATATACGGGAGAATATTGTGAGATATATGTTCCGATATCCATTACGAGGTTCTTACTACGAACTCGCATGCAAGAACGCATACCAGGCACTGGATGTAAAGCTCACATCGCAAACAATAATCCGAGATTATACCGGTTTACCGAATCGCTGCCCACATCCCGTGGTGTTTAAAGCGAATTTGCAGTTCATTTCCGTTGATCATTCGGATAAGCTGTACGCAATGGAGGATGGATAAGTATTGTTTTTGAAAAAGAAAAAAGACGAAATATATATATGAAAAGTTACGATTAGCAAAAGAAGCAAACCAGTTTTCTGTTTTAATTTACCTAGAATAAACTATGAATGATTTATAAAGAACATAAATTATCTTGCTCTAACATAAAATATTTCAGCTTAGAATTTAAACAATTTAAGATCTATTTTAGTCGTTTAAATACATAAATGTTGAAGAGATATTATAATCTTAATTAGAACTATAGCCGGAATAATATATATGTATTTCTACAAAAGTTTTTATAAAATTTGTTCTTTTTATTAAAGACAAAATTCGAAGTATCTCAAATCTGCCAATAGAAATCAAGTGGATACATCTTTATGAGGAAACATACGAACAAACAGAGAAGCAAACTAATACAGCCGAGCGGGAGGAAATAGAATGAGTGCACGTAGTGATCGAATTGAAATTGTATCGAGTTGTGAGGGGGGGAGGGGGCATCGAATATTCAACAAAGTCTTGTTTGCACGCGTTACACCCTCGCGCCGCATGCGGACATTAACTACGCCTTGTAATTCCGACGGGGATTCACCCGTACCGCGCAACGACCTCCGGAATGCGCTGGATACATTAAATTCCGGAGTTCACTGGCAGCTGGTTTGCAGAGTATCCGCAGATCAACTCGTGCCTAGGAGTTGGTTAGTAAAGATTTACATCGGAAAACCACGCGAAGGATACTTCGCATCCGGGAATCCGGAATCTCGAAAAGAAATATACTTAATTTAAATAACTGTAATCATTGGATACACATTTGTTGATTGAATGAGCTTTTAATATATTGAGTTTTTAATATAATTTCGTCGACTGTTAAAACGATTTATCATGACGGTTTTGTCCTTGTTACTTTTATAAATAAATATTTTACGCAAATATATGTAATTTAATACTCGATGCGCAAATTGTGCATTTTATTTTAATGAAATCCACATCTGAGAACAATTAGAAGAAACAATTTTATATATTCTAATTTACTTCAAAAGAATTTATAAATTTTAAAATAGCTTATTAAAACATTTTTCTATGTATATATGAAACATTTCTACCTTCAAAGTATTTATTATTTTTTGATATTATTAGGCTACCGATAGAATATTAAATTGTTAGTCTTTTATTTTTATTTTACATTACACAAATTCCTTTTACGTTAATATAAGAGATGTTACTCTCAAACTTTTGTTGAAAAAGTCGCTCGTACAGTGGTCAGTAACAACAGAAGGGGAAACAATGTACATATATCACGGTACAATATAATATCGTTAATGTTTTCATACGTGTATAAAGTCTGAGAATGAATGCGTATCTACTCTCGTATTCCTTCCATCATGCGGAGGCTTCGAAAACTTTTCCACCGGGTTGAATAAAACAGCGCGCACAAACCAAACTTTCGTTTAGTCCGTCTTCAAAGCGATGAATAGTCCACGTGCGAGCAACAGACGATTGGTATTAGCATCTGAAACTTTATAAACTTTCTCCTCTCTCTCAAGCCTAAACTTCGCGAGAGTAAGGAAGCGGAGTCCAGAATTATATTGGAACGAGAGAAATGCTAAAAATTCGCAGGGAGGGAAAAAGACAAACGCTTTTCGTTTGTACCATCCCACCCGCGCAAATCCACCTTGATGTATTTTTACCAACTCGCACCGTCGGACGCGAGTGGTTAGCGTTAAAACGAAAAAGTTAATTACAGCGTATACATTGCGAGGAAGGAATTTACACGATTTCTCGTTTTCGATGCTGCAGCTCGTTGCGGTTGCAACGGGAGGAGGGAACAAGAGCCCCGTTGCACGAGAAACGCGTCACATACATAGAGAAATTCCGCGTGATCCAGCCCCCGAAGTTCCCGAATCGAGCAAGGGCGGGAGGGGAGAGGGGAAGGAGGAGCGGGGCTCCTTCGCGCGACCCCCGTGTCGTGTGCAGCATCGCGGCGACGGCCTCCCCCGGTACATCGCACGTCCGTATTCCATTATGTAATGGGCCATTGTACCGCGCAATCCCGCCGCGGCGGGATGGAGCAATGCCGCTGGGTGTCGTACAACACACATCGGGGGTCGAGCGGGCAGACAAACCGGGCGCCGCGGTCCTCGCTTCGTTTCGTAATCAAAGGAAACGACCGCGAACGGAATTATTAATGGCGCGAAGTAGATGGGTAGACAGATAGGTATGGAGATACGGCGAAAGAGAGGAGGAAGAAGAACGCGCCCGTGCACGCTGCAACTATCTCACCGTAGCGCGGGTAAAGGAATACCTCCTCCCCGTTCCACGGTAATAAGTAAGTAAAACCTCCGGCGGATGTATATGTGCGAGGAACAACATTTATTGACCATCCAGCCGCGTAAGCCTCGGAGGTGATAGTAATCGCGTTTTCCGTTACCCTTGTAAATCTCGCAAACGCCTCACGTGTCTCTGACGAATACCAGCGGGCCGCCCATTCCCGTATCTTGCCCGCTGTGTAAGTCGCCCTTTTGGGAAATCCGAAAGGGGAATGTTCAGCCTATACCTATTCTCCTTTTCCCGTGTCATTACGACACGCGATCACACTAAATTCTGACCTCCGCGCGCGCCGTGAGGGCTGATCGACTTGCTCCTCCTCCTCAGCGTTCTAAAACTGTCGAAAAAAAAAAACGTTTTTTTTCCGCTGTCGTAGATTTAAGAGTATATAGACTTCGTCGTTCACGGATTTACGTTGATGACGGATTATTTCGTAAAATTTTGCCGATACTTTTTTTGCGAGTCTTTAGGGGAAGCCCCTTCCTCCTGGGGCAATCCGAATCCAGGCGCCTCGCGCCACCCGTCCTCCACCCCGGACGCGTTGTGGTGTGATAATTTCGGCTTTCGGTTTCGCTCCCGTCACGAGCGCACGCCAAAGGAACTACTTTCGGTATTGCCCGTCGTATTACGCTCACGTACCCAATTTCATTTCGTCGCGATGGACCTCATTGGTTCGAGCTAATTCACTCCCGCGTTTCCGCCCACTAACTCCCCAGACACCTCTGTTGACGACTTGACCGTCGTACGCCGACGAAACAGCCGCAATTGCGACGCAATCGAAGATATAAAAAAATAAAACAGAGAGAGAGAGGGGGGGAGGGGGGGAAGAGAGAAAAATAAGAGGGGACGGGAGGAAATGTGCGAAAGAGACCGGAAGAGTAAAGCAGAAACGCGGACAAGAGGTGACAATTAAAGGTAAGGGGACGTGCACGGGCGCGTAAAGTCATTAGCCTTAATTGGAGTGCGCCGCTCGGCTGTCAGCCGTTGAATGGGTGACATACGTTTCGCGATATGTCCCGTCGTTCACGGGAGAAAGACAGAGGCTGCGGGACAGTGGAGACGCGGCCGGGGAGAGCGAGGGGTTGAGGGGTAGGTAGAATGGCAGAGAGAACCGTCCGGTACCGGTCCGCGGCCATTGATTTTGCCCGTGTGCAGTTGCAATGCACATGCAACCTCCGCGTGCATACATCCCTCTCTCGGCCAAGTCGTTTTGTCGGTCGCTTGCGAGCGAGCGAGCGACCGAACGCCGCAATTAATTAAGCCTCCGCGCAATTTATATCAGCATTATACGCGCTGTTTTGCGTGCAAAAACCATTTAACGGCGCACTACCGATTGCCTGCCTTCCTCCCGTCCTCACCGGCAACAACACAGCGTGGCGAAGTCGATTTTGCGGGCCCCGAGATCCTTGTCGATACAACAATCGGGTCTACGTGGGATACGTAATATACAATCGAGATGCACAAACTCTTATGTCGGTATTATTATACTCGGAATCCGCCAATTGAGACAAGATAATTTAACGTGTGATGTAACATTAATTATTATAAATTATAAAAATTTATTTATACAATATGAAACGATATTATAAAAACTGCAGCATCTTAGAAGAGCGTCTTTCTAATTTACATTTATGTTTTTAAAGTTTTATTTTTAGAGCTTTTTTATTTCAGAAATATTATCCAACGACAAAGTACCAGTATTGGTGATCTTTATCTATTTTTTTCATATCCGAGTTACTTTGTTGTATTATATATAGATCAATCTTTGACCTTAGGGAAAATTTCACGCGTGTGCGCCTCTTACGAGTACTTTATTTTCATTATTTCCCCGGGTATTAAGCCTCAAATAAAAATTCTGTGATATTAAAGCTGAGGGAAAATGAATATTTAACTCTTCTAACGCAAAGATATCGCGTTTAATATCAACGTAAAATGAGAAGCGGGCAAACTGGTTTAGGTGTAAATATGAGAATCTTATGCCGTACGGATTTTATAATCTTCTCTCTCCAGATTTTTAATATCTTCTAGTAATAAAGAAAGGCTAATTATTACATCAGATTTAAAAAGTGTTTTCCACCTGAGGCAAAACGCGTATTTCACGAGAGATTATCATTACCGTAATATCAATACGAATTTTGTGGACGTAAAGATTTTCCTCTCTTCCTAATATTTCGCACACTCCCGCCAAAGATATATAATCTTTTTCACCCCGTTACTCGGAAAAGCTTCCCACTTGCACTGTTAAACATATGTATTGGTTGCCGTGAAGTTGTCAGTAACTCTTGATAATGTTATTAGGGGAATCGCAGAAAGGATATTAACACAAAATATTCATACATTATGCAACCGACGGTGCCGACGCAGCGCGTCAAAATGATTCCGATAATGCAGTCGCGTGCATTTCTGCGCTCGGCTACCAATATGCCGCGAGCAGATGGATAAATTTGACCGCGGGTATAATGCGTACGGCGCCGTTAATTCTGATGGATAGGCACGAATGCGTGCGAGTTTGTGATTCGTGAATCACGCGCCGCGTTATCCCGCCACGGGCTTCCGCCCGTGTATCAGAGGAATAACGCCGTATTGAGTGAGAAACTAACGTCATCGCGTGCCGATCGATCTCTCTCTTTTTCTCCGTGTTCCTCGCAACATTTTTGCTAATGTTACGCGTATGTTACATCGAATATATCTCGCAAACATTGAATTTACTTTGGTGGCGCGCGTCCGCGGTTCTTTAACGCGGTTTTTAAACTTCAGCTATCGAGACTACGGAAATAGTGAATTCTAAACGAATGAGTTCGGTGCACTTACTTGCATTGTTTTTTTCCCCCAAAATTATATCGAACTCTCAATGGCAAATATGTCTATCGCCAGGAATGAAAAAAAAGCTGTATTTAACTTGCTATCTAACACTAGGCTTTTTTTTTAAAGTGACTTTTCGTAGATTACGTTTACCCGGAATTAGTGTCCAGTAGTAAAAGTCAACGATATACATGACAGAAATGTGAACATATACATAAGTCCTGTTCAAAATAAACGCACGATTTTTTTCTTGACGTAAATGTCATAAACGATGGCGTGGGTATATTACATCTTGCTTATAAATTGTTAGATTAATATATTGCATACGATCTTTTCTCTTTTGTTGACACCAGAAGCTCACATTTAGTGAACGATAGTTAATCTGATAATCTACAATAATAATGTTGTACAGATAAAAAGATATATTAAAAATTTATTATTATAAAAATATCCTTATGTACAACAAATTTGGTTGCTAGCGAAATGAATATATTATGTATAAATAAATAGGAATAGAAATTACTAATCAATTTCCTCATGAACATTAAACGTATAAAAAAATATGTCATGCCAGATACAACATAACTTGTATAATTTATCTGTAGTGTTTGATGAAATTGATTCTAAAATTCTAATATCTAATATTTCTTTATTGTGCCCAAGGCTTAATCTTTGTTTAAACTTAATTTTTAAATAATATTTATAGTATTCTACTGGGAATAAAGTGGCGATGTGTCGACATATCAATTGTGAAATGAGAATTGATTTAGCCCGTCTATTTATCCTTCAGTCGTCAATCGAGAACTGTAACCGTAGTCTGATATGGGCTTTAAGTTTTTTTTTTTTTGAGAGGAGAGGATCCCGGTATACCACATTAGGCAATCTTCACGATCTTCTCTTCAGCCACACTCCTCTCGCGACACCATTCCCAACGGATTTTAGCCGTCTTTGGCACCGTTGCTCTCCTTAGCTCAGGTTCATGGATACGCTAAACCCAAATGGATTAGCCATCCTTGCGATAGTTGTGTGCTATCCAAATACACCGGGGTATTGGCAGGAATATATCAGAATATCGATTATTCTACACTGAGAAAAAAATGTTGTTAATTTGATTAAATTTTCCAACTAAATTAAATTTTGTCTACTCAAGTACTTATATATTTCAATTAACTATATAAATACTTCAATTAAAGTTTGTGCATTTAAGTTAAATGCCCAAGTTCTTGAACTGACAGAATTTTAACTTGGTTGGAAAATTTCGTCAAATCAACAATATCTTTTTTCTCAGTGTAATAATTACTGCAGTGACGGTGACGCGATAATAAGGAAAAAAATCCCAAAGCCGACGTGCACGCGTGCGTAATTATAAAAAGAGATACAAGCCACTATTACTGTCCGATGGAATTGGTCCGTGCTTTCAAAAGCGTGCCTTTCTCCTCCTCTTCATCTTCGCCGCGCCGCCCTCCTCGGACACAGTTTTTCCTTTCGTGTACGTAGCCAGGTTGCCCGTCGGAGACATTACGCCGCTGAGGGCGCGGAGAGATCGGAGATGATTTCGGAGGGGGTTTGCATCCCCAACGCGCGTCCGGAGCCGATACGAGCTCGTTCGATATACGACTCGAATAACTCACTGCATTCTTACGCGCCGGATACCGCGAACGAGAGCGCGTTATATATATTCGATATTACGCGGTCGTACGCTGCGAAACGACTTCCGCCGATCGCGATCGGCGACGGGCGTGAGGCGCCGCCGCCCGTCGAAAAGCGACGCGCTCTTGCGTGTGAGCTTTTTTACGGTGCGAAACTTGGTTAAAAAAAGAGAGAGAGAGAGATAGAGGGGGAAAAACATCGACACGTCCGAACGATCGCGCTGTCGCGTTTTTACGACCCGCGCGACGCTCGCTCGTCCGCCTACAGTTTTGACGGCCCGTTTTTTCGCACCACTCATTTTTCAGAATCGTTGCGCCCGCACGAGATAATTATTTACACACGCGGCGGTGAGTGAAACAGACCGCCGTGTGAATCGGTTCGTTGGAATTCGCGAACGATTTTTCGGAAGCGTATGCAATAGGGTTTCCCTTCGCTTAAACTCGATTGATGACTGTCCTCCCAATGTATCACGATTAATGTCTTAATGTTTAATGAAGTATATCTATAATTAGAGACTAGAAATAAAATTGAAACGTGTCTATAACTGATAATAATTTTGCGCAAAATTCAAACGTGGTTTATGTGCTTATCTATTTTTGCACACATAAATTTAAAAAAATATATGATAATCTTAAATCGTCTGTAAATGTTTATAGAAATTTATATTTTTTTAAGAAAAAAGCAATTAAGAATATGTATGCGATAATGTTTTACCTCTGTCAAACTAAATTTGAAACAGCGAATAGGAGATACATATTTTTTAAAGTATATTTGTAAATTATTTTCTACCTGTATATAATTCGCTATATAAGTATTTTTATATGTGTGTGGAAATTTCTATTTACTCGATATGTATATTTTAGAATATACCTAAAATTTCCTGTTCGCCGTTGCATATCCATTTCGATAGAGATATGACAAAGATTACCGTGTATATATATAGATAGATATATATATATATATATATATATATATATATTAATGCTATTCATTGTACCAAACTTGATGCGCTTCCGTGATTACGTCGTGCTAGCTGCACATTAACAATTGATGATTAACTATTCAGATAAATTGGAAATTTCGATGAATCGCGAGATTGTCTAGGCCGGATAGGAGCGCGATGCATTTGGGATAGGTTGTTACTTGCCATTGTCGGCTGCAAGCGCGGTATCTAACTGAAAGTTGCGGTATTTAACACGCCATTGCGCCACGAGGACACATTACTTTCGTTAACGACGCCTCGCGTGGGAATTTAGATATTCCCATTGCTTTTCGCGAAACTGGAAACTCCCCCGGTCTCCCAGAATGCGTTTGGAATCGCGCGGCGCACCGCGGCGCACAAAACCGAACGTGTCGCTTGCAAATGCAAAGCGATAAAGTAAAATGTCATGTAGAGTACCTCAGAAGTTGCGCGCTACCTGCAAACCACGGACGATAGAAACTAAAATTACTGTTGTTTCGAACACGGACGAATGATCCTCGTGTTTGTTTATAGAGGAAATAAAAGAGGAAATAAAAGTGTCGGGGGGGAAAAAAAACCGAAAGGGATTTTTTTCACGCGTAAGGTTTTGCGTAAAATGAAGAAAACGGTGGCTCAAGTCTGCTCAGTTAAATTTACTAGTTTCACTTTGGAGCTTAATTCATAAGACTTGCACGTTGACAATTAAAGCAGGGGGTGAAAGGAGATGACGTCCGGTGAAACTTCCGCTAAATTTAATCCGCGTGAATGACAATACACTGCGTTGAACGTAAAATATTTAAATAAACTCTCGTTAGAGAGAGAAAGAGAGAAAAGAGGGGAGGGGGAGAAATCGCTAATTCGGTTTCAAGTTTTTCGTTGGCTCTGGAGAATAAACTCGTCAAACGCGAACATTTAAAGTGGGAAACGTTAATAATAAAGGCTTCATTTCGTTTCGTTGTAGTTAGCCGTAATATGCAGTTTGCTGTCGCGTTCCGCGTAAATGGAAAAGTTTGGACGCAGTATAGACGTTCGCGCGCTATCCTAGGAAAATTTCGCGCGGTGCTTAATCAAGCATATAAATTGCGACGATGTAATCGAAGTATCGTACAATATGGATTTACGGTAATAGGAGAGACGCTATCGCGCGATTAAAGCACGTCGTTAATCAAGCACTCTCATCAATAAATACAGTTTATTTTCTCCCGCGTATATAAATTGCTTGATACAATTTACGCGCAACAACGTGACATCTAATTAACGGTGCACGAATTAAGGCTTACGGATTGCATTTAAATGGCACAAAAGCTCAAAGACGTTTAACCTCCCCTTAATTGCCCGTAACTTTCGCGCATTATTCGCATAATCCCCGCATAGCGGACAGGAATATGGTAAATTGGTACTTTGCCCTTTGCATACTTTGCCTGTCCACCGCCTTCATTAACTGCGAGCGAAATCGCAAGTATAATTACCACGGTAAAGAAACCTTAAGACAGAAAGAACTGCAGGACAGAACGGAACAAGATTTACGTCAACTTTACACAATCGCAAAATTTCAGTCCTGTTGGCATCTTCTCTCCACTGTAATGGCTTCTCAACTTCGCGTTTTTACTTTTATATAAACTTTCGGATTAAAATCCTTCGGACTAAAATATATATGTAAAACAAAATTATTAAATATAAATATAACTTTTTATATATAAAGTTTTCTTTCATGCGTTTTTGACAATTTAAGCATTAAACGCACGAAAATATAGTTATTTTTCTCATGATCCTCGAAACGTTCGTGTGATATGCCTTGATTCTTGAATCTTATAAATTAATCGCTCTCGAATCCCTCTTCGACTCTGGACGGGGCGCCTCGGGATCGCTGATTGGCGCATTCTTTAATCCATAAATTCGCGTATTTTACATTTGAATCATTCATTGAAATTTTCACACTCTGAAATTTCACTCGAATATTTCGTTGAACGAAACTAATTACGTTCTGAATGGATCGCGCGTCGTGCTCCTTCGCCTTTACAGCGGGGTACGGTGATGTAAAGGAGTTCACTAGTCGAACATTTTACGCGCGGCTGCGCAAGACGCTCTCAAGATAGCATAATATCTACCCTCTTGCACGGGCCGTGTCACTAGATGCGCGTAAACACGTGTATGCGTTTCTGCACGTGTACGTGGTGTATCGCACGTTCTCTCTCTCTCTCTCTCTCTCTTACTCTTTCTCTCAAGGAGGCTGGGGAGATAGGTGGGCCGTAATGCCTCGTGTTAATTTGCACGATGGCCTTAGCGGTGAACTTAGAACATCGTAATTCACGAAATACGGCTGACGATAAATGTACCGCAATTAAGCGTTGCGTATTATGCTGTTCCTATCGCCGGCCTTGTTCGAGTTCGCGCATATATATAACGACGGAATATTACTTTTGATTAACCGGCTTCTTACCGGACTGCGGCGCCGCCGACGGCGAAATCAGGTCGCACTAAGCGCCGCTTGTGCATTAATATGAAGGGCATGTCACCTCAATTTCTTACTGCGCGTGCCGCTGCTGCAAAACGTTTCGCACGGTTTTTTGAAGAATGCATCGCGTCGTACATATTGCAAGTTTTATTCGTTCACCGTATTAAATTATCCAGAACGTCTGACCAACCCCGTCCGTCCTCTGTGGGACGAGGGAAGAGTCCCGAGTATCATCCCCTCCGACTTTTGCGCATGCTGCAATCCGGCGCGAATCTGTGTGCACTTGGATCCCAAAATACTATCTTAATTACTTTTGCTTTTATTAATCTTTTACATATGTACGAAGAGGGCAATATGTTATATTAATCGAAAGCATATAGCTTGTATTTTTCTGGTTTCTGTATTACTCTCTCTCTCTCTCTTTCTCTCTCTCTCTCTCTCTCTCTCTCTCTCTCTCTCTCTCTCTCTCTCTCTCTGTCTCTCTCTTTTATATATAAACTATATATATTTAAATTTTTAAAGTTCCCTTAAACAGAGTTAAAATAATTTATACACGAAAAATATTTAAAAATTTTGCCCGATACAAGTTTGAATATAATTGATAATTTTGTCAATTCATCCAAATAATTATGTATGACGTTTGATGTCAAAGCTATTTTGCAACGCGTTATTTTCCGTATTTTTAAAAAATTACTTAAATTTATAACAGTGCATTTTGTGCAGCAGAGATTTTTCCATGCCTATTTGGTTACAATATATAAATGATTAAATTATATTATATATATATATATATATATATATATATATATATATAATCAATTTACTTTATGTCCTTTTTTTATGAAGATATATCATAGTAGAAATTTATCATCTAGTTCTAGTGTTACAAAGTACACATTTACATACTAATCCTTTTTTCACATGACACCGCTTTCTTCCTGCTTCTCTCTTTCTACTATTGACACACTTTTTGTGAGCGATAAGTCTCATGGGCGAGTTATCGATAGGTGGGATAATAAAATATTCTGACGAGTTGGGAACAAAGGTAATATAGGTCGCGCGGATTTTTAGCGCGGATGTTACAGATAAACTAGCTCCTCGCAGCTCCCCAAAATCAGGTCACTGTGAGAGTGATTTCCACGCCAAGGGTGAACATATCGAAGTGATCAAACTGAACTCCATTAGCTCCGCCTTCGATTGAATTTGCAACAGTTAAATGGCGGAAGCTACCGTATTTATTTTAAACGAGTGACAATTCGGGATTCGAAAATCGAGCCTGACATCGGAACACGTTATCGCTGTCACTTGCCGGGCGAATTTAAAGTGATTAGTTTAGACATCGGAACCAATGTCGTTATCGCTACACGACGTGTCATTTCTCGTATAAGACGTAATCACGAGTTTGTTGCCGCGTGTCGAAATTGCAAGCTGCGGATTCTTCGGAAAGTCTGTGACTATTTTTTTTTTTTTTTTTAATCATAAATTCATGGCGTCTGCAAAGTTTTGACATTAAACGTTCCATGTTAAATTAAAAACGCATCTGTTAACGCAAGATTGAAGCGAGGAAAATAGGAGTCTTGTTACTTATTCCTAGCTTTGTGAGAGGCCCTCATTCATTTAAATTGTAATTTCCCGTCAAGCGTAACGAAAAACTACTCGACGCATTGACTTCGGAAACGGCTATTTGTCTTAGTTCAAATTCCACTGTCTGCGACTGAAAGGTTTCCTCGAGATAGGTAGGTAGGTAGGTAGGTCTGGCGTATCCTACATACTCGCGTTTACGAGACGTGACTCGCGCTTTCCGCCGCGAGTTTATAGCACACCTCTGCCGATGCAACGTGTGTATACACGACTTACGCCCGTGCGCTCTTCAGATGCGTGCATTCTCTCTGTTTCTTTCTCCCCGTCATTCTCTCCCGCCGCGAAGACGGAGGAAGGGCATCGTGTTTTGCAACAAGGTGCTCTTCCCAGCACAATGCTGACGTACTGCGAAGGCGGAGCGAAACGGAGAAGACGAAGTCAGCCGAGAAGAGAGAGAGAGAGCTCAGTAGTAGAAAGCACGAAAAAGAGGGCTGAGCTGTGCATGGTCCATGGTCCGGGATGGATTCTGTGCTTGTGAAATAGTCGCTAATGCTTATCGATCCCGGCCTTCCCCGCTGTCTTTCCCCCCATTGCCCGTCGCGTCTCCCTTTCGCACTCGCCGTTTTTCCGTGCGCTCGTCCATCTTTTTCCACTCCGTATGCATGCGAAGCAATGAAAAGCGAAGAAAAGAAGCGAAAGCGAGAGAGAGAAGGAGGAGGAACCGAGGAGTCATCTTCTCTCGTTCCTTCTTTTTCTAATTTTTCCTTCCAAAAGGGAGGTATCTTCTTTTCATTTTTATTATTTAATTTATTCCGTGACCGTTGATTACATTTTACTTTGGAGCGACATGATCTGAGGGTGCGCATATCATTAGAAAATTCGCTTGACTTGCATTTATCGAAGGAGGAAAAAAGGAGGCCGCTGGGAAAGGAGGCCTCGAGGAAACATCTTAAACCACTCCGGATCTCATTCCCATTCTCGCTTCTGCTACATCTTCTCGGTGGAATTTGTTGCGGAAATCAATGTCGAGAGCGTCGGCTAAGACGGCTCCGGAAATCTGATATGCAAATCCGCCGTTACCCGATAACGCAAGATATCTTGGCGGTAATGATGCTACAAGCCGTATAATAATGATCGATGTCTGAGTAATTTATGAGCCGGGCGATTATGCCAATCGTCCATTCAGGCATAAGTATATACTCACGCGTCTCTTACGCGGCGCTTTCCCTCGCTGCTCTTCCGCTTTAACGTCTTTCGCCTTTCGTTTTTCAGCCCCGTAAAATCTCCATTTTTCATTTGCGATTTCCACAATGCATTGTATTAAATGCGATCTATCGCGAGCGAGAACCACGTCCTTTATCTCCCGTGTCTGGACGAACTAAGCGCGCTGCGTCGAGCTGAAGGAAATTTTAAGCGCCGTCAGCGGTGAGGGATTATTCAATGATATCAAATACACGTGTTCTAACGAAGAACAAAACGGAGTTTCGAGATAGAGACGCAACGTAGACAATTTCTGCATGAAGTATTAGCCTGTATGTGATCTTGGCAAACGCGTGCATCTTCCGACTTGCTTGATTAAACAACGTCGCAAACTTCGTACAATAATTCATTTCGAAAATGCAATATCAGAGTATACCTGCATTTCCTTTTATTATCCGGAATTCATCTTGGAGGACTACTTTTTATATATTAAAAAAAAAATTTAGAAATATACGCCGAAAATTTCCATTTTTAGAAAAATTATTGCCCTATTAAATGAAAAAAGTCTAAAATTCGCAGGTTCTAAAGTTTATGTCAGTTGTAAACGCATATGTGGTTGAAAAATAAAATAAGGCTTTCTTTATTTATTTTCTACTTAACAAAGTTTTTAAAATAAAATTAATGGGTCTGTCATTAAAATGTCTTGATATTATAAAATCAATATCATTTTTCTTGCAATGTAGAAACCTTTTATCTACATATTAATGTTCGATCTCATAATAATTAAATTTCTAATTAAAAGTTATGCATCAATGACTCAATTCGATTCAAATTCGAACAAAAATAAAATTTGATTCGATTCGATTCGATTCGACATTGAAAAACTCCGATTAGCACAGTTCTCTAGCATTTTGCGAAAGGAAAAGGGATTATTCGTAGCATTTATTACATTGAAGACGCAATTTTGCTTGATTGCACTTTATAATATTACTTTTCGATAATACTGCCAGCGATAATACTGTCGGTTATAGTCTATATTTGTCGCAATCTATACCCTATGCCCTTCGCCTCTGTTCAAGAGGCGTACTTTAACAAGCGATTACGGTAAACGTGAAGTGTGCTGTCAGCTTGATAGCGCAGATAGATTATTCAATAATATTGGATATATGTCTGTTTAACTATGAGAGCGAAGTGGGGTATGATGATAAATATGCAGCATTGGCTTTCGACGTTGAGACGCGCGCTTTCTCCATTTATTTTCGCATTGACGCGAATTTACCAGTCTCCAGTTTCGCGATCGTACGTACTTCCTTTAAGCCGATACACTGGTATATTGTGCCGTCCCATGAAAAATGATTCGTACGTTATATTTCTAAGGCACTGCTGCTCCTTCACATTCAAATTCCTCGCATGAGCCAGCCTCGAATCGAAATCGTATCTTACGAATAGCCTGATTAATAGTTTCGGAATCAAGGAAAATTCTCACTCTCTGGACATGCAACACCTTTTACACTGTGCATTACGTGGATAGTAACCTTTCGACACGTGAAACCGTGTGAAGGTATTTTTAGGGGCTATGATATTTAGATTATGGCCTTTGTAACCCGTTGATAGCGTGTTTTATTTAGCCTTTAGACGCCATAGTGTGTCATATTTCATAGGCTTTTCTTTACAAGATATCTACAGTTTTTTTTTCTCATGAAATTATTTAGCGTTATATATATGTTACATATGTTTGATGCAAATTATGTTTTTTTTAATTGACTAATACTTTGTCAATTAAATTGGTATAAATCAGTATTAAGCTCGAGGAAGCTCAAAGCCGAGAAATGCACGGTTATTTTTAACACACATAGACAGATTCGAATTACAAAAAATAAATTACCAATAAATTAATTAAAAGAATTAATAAATATAAAAAAATAGAAATATGTTATGTTAATATATACAATATAATACGATTTCAGGTGGAATAAATAAAATTAGCACTCCCAAAAGATAGCACTCGAATTAATCGGACATAAGCCGAGAAATAAAGAACAGATTTTATTTTTAATATTTCTAACGTATATATAACATATAATTTTAATATTTTATTGTTTCTTTGATATCTTAAATAATAAATATTTTTTTAGATATTTCAAACAATTATTTACTGAAATTATTTATAATTGGATAAATAAAATTGTTCCACAAATATAACGGAAATTATTGTTACAGAAACTCACATCGATATATGAGTGACATGGCAATCAGAGTATCAATAAAGCATAAATATCCGGAATTTAATCCATTCTTTTATTAATATTTTTTTGTGTATTCCTTATTACTTGTTCTCTCGTCATGAAACGCGACCCCGTCTCCCTTGAGGTGCGCGTTAGACCTAACCACCGAAAAACCACTGCGTTTTACAGGCGACGCGGCCAGCAGGGTTTATTCCCGCAACACAGAATAGAGAATGCCGGGATGGCGCTTTAAATCCTCCGGAGGCAGCAACATCCTTCCGGTGAAACAGGTCGACAATAAAAATCCGGCGCACCGAATGTAAAACCGGGCGAAATCGTCCGAACTCGAAAAGAGCATAACCCTCCGTCATCCCTTTTTCCCCTCGCGGTGCAACGGACCCTCGGCAGATCTCTCCCCTCCCCCTCAAAAGCGAATTTTGCACGATTTTGATGATCATCCCGTGCGAATTATGCAGGATTCGCTGCATAGAATGAATTCTCGTTTCGGACACATTGTCGGGAACAAATTTATTCAACGCAATGCAGATATTCTACCGCGATATTAGTGCTGTTAGAGATATCGTTTAAACATTTCAAAATGAAGATATATGAGATAGATTATGGAACTCGTAGCTATCCGCATGCTCTAGTCCATATAAATAATTGCATTAATTGCCGCGCGTATAACGTATTATATCCCATATAATCTACAAATCTACATAAATCTTATTACAGTTTTAATATTCGAGACAAACCTTTTTCATTCCTGCACGAGATTATGTAAGGTCAAGCGAAATGATATAGAGGATGTCTTCACTAGCGTATTTCTCTCGTCGGCTACTCCGGATGATTTATTCGACAAGATAAAAATCGATTAGATAAATTCGTCGTTAATACGGGGACACACATTCCTATATATATAGCTTGATTGTTATTGGAATTTTTAAAATTCAAGGATTTTCTATGAAATCAAACAAGTATAAAAAGTTAAATTTTAGGGAAAACTTCTTATCTTCAAACCTCTTTAAACTTCATTGTATGAATATGATAATTTTTCTCCTGATATGTAACAGATGTAAGAATAAAACTTTTATAGCCTTCGATTGAATTTTAAGGACTTACTCAAAAGAAAAAAAAAACAAAAAGATTCATACTTGTTCAGTTCTTTTGTGAAAATTTTTATATTTTCTACCTATTTATCCTACAATATTGTACTATTTTTTTATCACATTAATAATCATGGATCAAAGAGAAAGAAAAAAAAAATTATTTGTATTATACACTGAGAAAAAAATGTTAATTTGACTAAATTTTTTAACCAGATTAAATTTCTTTTTCAATTTCTAGTTCAAGTATTTGTGCAATTAACTTAAATACATAAAATACTTGAACTTTAATTTAAGTATTTATATATTTGACTGAAATACACAAATATTTGAATTGGAGAAATTTAATTAAACATATAATAGTCTTGTAATATCAAAAGTTTTAGATTTTGATTAATATTTTGAAAGTTCGTTTAAAAGAAGATAAAATTATATATATTTTACCTACTATCTCCTTATTTACATTTTCCGTTTTCCGTTTGATTCTTACGCGGAACAAAATTATTCACGGTGCTGCTGCTGATAGAGGCTCCTTCAATTATTATTGCGGCAACGTAAAATAAGCAAAATTTAATCCATAAAGGAAATCCGCAAAGGAAATCCATAAAGGAAATAATTGCCTCTGCTGAATGCAAGCCCGCTTTGCTTACGCGATTCACTCTCGCCTCTCTCGGATCTCCCTGGCACCACGGCGAGCCGTGCAAATTCGGCTTAAATTATCGCTCGCCGTTTTGTAAAACTTCCGCAGCCGCTCTTTCCCAACGCGCCAGCCACCGTCGTGACTCTCGCCAGCAAATTTCACACGCGCAATATACAGAAGTACGCAGCCGGCAAAATTTCGCCGTTGTCGTCGTCGTCGCCGATTCGACCGTCCGTAAAATCCGGCAAAATGAAACGAATGGAATCCGGCGTGGTACTTGACGTATTTGCGTGTGCGTCTCCTTCGTGCGCGCGAGAGTTTCGATTATCCGGCTGTCGAATATGCCGCTCGGGATTAAGCTAATTCTTCCGCGGCCCGTTATCGCGGCAATTTCAATTTGCAAACTTTATTTAACGTGCCCGCACGGAGGGGAGGGGAGGTGACAAATTTATCTGCATCGAATTGCAGCTGACGTTTGACGACAAATCGCGCGAGTGAAACAACCATTCCGCCGCGGCTGGCGCGATTTCATCCGCCGACCTTACCGCTCTGTCGTTCTACCGGAAACAAGAAAGCCTTCTAAGTAAATTTCGGCGAACGGAGGATTCTGATCGCGTTTAATCGCGCCGACGACCGCGCGCGTAATGCCTCGCGTGTAGCGCACCGCTTTCAACAGAATTCGAAATATCTTTTGTTCCGAGTATAAACAGGCTTACATCTAATTGTGCGCCCCCTCTACGCTACGCGCACACGTCCAATTGTGAATGCGCAACTTTAATCGTATCATCTCCTTATGCTGCAGCGCGAAATCCTGCAAATGAGATGCGCGAGTAAGAGCAGCGAGCGCGGGAGGATAGGGAAAAAAAAAAGTAGAGCTCGTCAAAGGGAATCCTCTTAACGAGCCGCACTTGCACCGGCCGCGGGTAACGAGACGATTCTATACCCCGCTGCATTTCGGTGCAGCGTCGCGGTCGTTGCAACTGGCGAGCCTATAATTCCAGAGCCACGCCGAGTGACCGGGGCCGGCTTGCAAAAGTCACTCTTTAATGCAGGAACGCGGCTGGGAGACATGCGGAATAAGGATGGACTTTTTGAAGAAATTTTACTCTTTTTAATTATGCTCTTTTTGACAATTTTGCGTGCAACGCTTGCGAAACGCGACGTCCGGTTGCAAAATTCCGTTTTTACTCTCGGCGTTGCAATTAAAAAGGGGAAAAAAAAATCCATGCCAGTCGCGCAAGCCGCACATTGTCGCATTTAATGATTATGTATTTATGTATTTCGCGTACGAAACTGTCAGGGAAAACAGCATTATAATTAGAAGGGGGAATAAACATTTATAATTACAGCGGGAATTAGCAGAATTGTTAGATTAACTTTTCATACCCGTGTCATTATGTCAACCTGGAGATAACGATATGAAGATAAATAGATTAGTAAGAAGGATTATATACGATAGCTCGCGTGCAACTGCGATATTCTCCAATGGGGGGTTTCAATTTTTAATTCAGCGTTTACGGGGCGGGGATGATATAATATAAATCTAAGTAGACGCGCGAGTCGTAAAAATCGTGAAACAAAAGCGAGTCTCTCTCTCTCTCTCTCTCTCTCTCTCTTTCTCTTTCTCCCCGGAGTCTTTGGAAAGAGTTTAAATTCTGTTTAGGCAATCGAATTACGAGCGACGTGCAGATGGGCCAGCGCGAGGAAGTAACGCGGACGGACAGCGCCGTCGAGAACGATGGAGCGCACAAAGGAGGTAAATTAGTCGGTATAGCCTAAGGCATCTAATTAACGCGCCGCGTTGCCACGGCACCTTCGCGTTTCTCCACGTCGCTCCTGAAAACTGCCTGCGCCGGCGCCCTTCCGGCGCCGGAAACTCCTTCGGTGCCGGCGGAAGAAGCGGAATGCATCCGAGTCACGCGTGATTCACAACAAAGCGCGCATGCACGCACGAAACAAAGTGGCCGGTATTGTCAAGGGAAAATTGCCTCTGCAATGTTTAGTAGCCCGCCCTTTCTGCGCCCCCTCTCGGAACCCCACCTGTGCGCGCGAGCACCCTATACCACCCCTCGACGATTTCTCGGCGACGACGAAGACGACGACGTGGGCGTTCGCGGGGGGGAGAAGAGAATTCGTTTATTCTCAAGTTCTCAATTGCTTGCCGAGGACGGAGCGTTATCTGATGATGTTGACATTCAAGTGCGACGGAAGAGTTCTCCCGCGAGGGTCGGGGGACCTTTTTTCCGAGCACGGCGGAGGACCGGTCGAGGATCGCGTTGCGGCTGCCAATCAATGTCGAATCGCAACGCTAATTACGTTCTGTTTGATGTAAATGATTTTCGTGGAGCAGTAGAGTTGTTATCGAACAATTATGTACATTATTGTTATGTAATAATAATAATTATTCGTTCGTGTTGCGTTACGTTTTTCAGAATTTCAAACATACGTTTCTGTCATGAACTGATTTTATGGCCCCGTAAAATTACTGTCGTTTATACGAATTGTTACAATAATATTAATTTTTCGTTCTTATAGCGTCATCTTAAAATTTGAACCAATGTCTCTATTTTGAAGGAAAGAAAGTATTTGCTATTCGCGCTTGTTAACGCGAATGATCTTTTTCAGTGGGCGTACTATTGAAGAATTATATAGAATATATAGATCATTGTTACATAGAGGAAGGTTAGTAAAATATAATTAGAGAATCTTTTTTTTTTTCAAAATAGAGACAACATAAATGAATTATTAATATTATTACATAATATTAATCTGTACAGTTCTACTCGTCGTTAAGAAAAGAAACGTTACTTCAATAACTTTATTAATTTAATTCGATATATCTCTCGTCGTTTTTCTTGAAAGACAATTCGAGATACCCGAGTATCGTTGTAAATTAATTTGTATTACGCAAAGCTTCCGACACAAGTCTTTTCACGAAGGAATGCCGGAGGTGAACGTTACTTCTACCCGCCAGAGTGAAACGCGTTGTTCTCTCGATAGTCCGGCGTACGTGGGTGGAGAAAGGGTCGGTTAACCGCCTTTAATCTAAAATGCTGGACGTTCAAAGAGTATTACGCAGCCGTCCGCCCTGTTAGACGAGGAGCGAGGATGCTCGATGAAGCTTTTAAGGACCTTATTTTGAATTGATGTGCGCGCAGATACAACTCACTCGGCCGGCTCCATTTACGGGGGACAATGCCGCCGGCTCTGTGCGTCGTCGGTCCTTACAAATTGCCACTCTGACGACCTAGCAATAATTAACGTTTCGCGGTGCCCTAACGTAACACGTGCCTCTTCCGTGATATAAATCGAGGGTGAAGAACACCAGGGATTACATTAAAATTGTACGAAATTTTGTTTTTTCCTTTTTTAATTTTAAAATTATTATCTGAATTATCGAATGTCACGTCAATTAATGTGAAATACGTATTAGTTAATCAAAAGTTTATCTTTAAATGATATTCATCAAAATTTCGAGACAAAAGTTTCTCGTGTCGACATCTGTGTCGCTGCGGTTCAAGTTAATACACCGGGCTACGTTACCTCCGAAAACGAAATGCCTCTTGCAAAAATCCGCTATTTCGAATTCAAGCGATGTAACGTTGTAGCGATTGTGTATTTCCATAAATAAACTATGGAAAAATATGCTGTTTGCCCTCGAGCGCTTGAGTATCATGAATTTATTATAGCGGACCACCACGAGAACATGACTACGTCGATAACATTGAGCGTTATTACTTTCGATGTTTCGCCATTAATAAATATTTACGCGTTAAATATATTCATCGAGATAATCATTACGCTAAAATCGATCTGGAAGAAAAATGAAAATCCGTTTTTGATATAATAACAATATATTTCTTCGCTGTTATGTTATAAACATGAGTATCATGCAAAACGTCTCCAAACTATCATCGATTTGCGTATTTATGAATATTCTGATCACTTGGAAAATAAATTTTTCCCTCTTTATCTGAAATATTCTTCGTTCAACTTTCGGCGACTGAATTGTAAACTTAGATTAAATTCACTTGAAATGACGATAATTCTGAGACACTCTTTAATATATGTAAGAGTTAATGTATCCACGGTTAACGTAGCGTACATTAACGATTCTCAGATTATTCACGTGTACGCACGATATGAAATATAAATTCTCTTGCAAAGGTTTTGAGTTACATATGTATATATTTACAATCGCTTAGGCACTCTTTTCACGCATCGATACGACGTGTGTATGTGTGTGTGTATGTGTGTGTGTGTGTGTATACAACCTATAAGTTCTTATGTACACATAGAGCGATTTAACAATTATTTAATTAGAAATATCATTCGTTGGTTCATAAAATATATTAAGTACACAACAGAGAATATTTAAAACGTTTTACGCGCTATACACATTCGAGATTCCTTTCTATCATTATTTAATGAAAGGTATAAATTTCGCCGGTTAAATATCATGCTAATTGTGATAATCAAAGGATACACAAATGCAAGAATCTATCTAATAATCGGGCAGACATAGAATCTATATGTAGATCAATATAGAATCTATGTTATAATATAAAACAGAGACTTTCTTTCTTCTTTCTTCTATCTTCATTCTTCTATCTTCATTCTTTTTTGGCAGAATCGTACTGTCATCAGTGGTTATGTTTGCTAGGAATAGGTGTACAAGTTTCGGTTATCAGTGTTATTTGGCAACGCATGATCTGTCGGGACCCACATGGAACTTTGCTGCTCCTGTGCTATCCTCCATTGGACCCGCTCGCTAACTTCTCGGGCAAACATTTTGTAATTGTCGGTTCGATTAGTTTCCATACTTCAGCCAACTGTAAGCAAACGTTTGCGTCAGCAATTCCCGTCGCAAATTCAACCATGTATACGTACGTGTTCTATTTAAGAAAAAAAAGAGTCCTACCAACAAACTAAAAGTTTAAGGATAAACACCTCAATTATGTATTATAAAGTTGTAACAAAAACAATAAATAAGTTATTAGGAACTGAGGAAATATAATGAGGAAATATAGAGGAAAGTTTCTCGGATCAATATTAAAGAATATTATGCAACAACTCACCGAGGCCTCTTCGGTTCGTTTGCGTTCGTTTGCAAAGTGAACACGTTCATTAATCAGCAAATATCTAATGTAACGCTCGAGTTACCGAAAATACCATGTTTACCGGTGGATATTTACCTCGGAATGCCCGCGGATCTGCACGTTCACGAGGCTCTGCAGCACGGTCGCGAGTATCTCTAGGTGCGCGTGAACGAGCTGGGTCTCCATGTGCAGGCAGAGCAGTGAGAAACAATTTCTCAGCTCGACGTTGGCGATTACGGATTCCTGGGAGACCATCCTGTTCTCGAGGCTCTCGACGGTGTCGGCCTGTGGGCATGCGATAAAAATCTCTCTCGTGCTGCACTCTTCTCGAAATGAGCGTGTGCGCGCCAACTATGACGGATTGCGTAAGGTCGCAGGAAGTTACGCTTGCTCCTTACAACGCGAGGGGAATCTCCGCGATTTCTCTGATTATAGTGCCTCAAACTCGACCGAGTAATAACACAATTGCGACAACGCGATTGCCGGATTAAGTTACCGCTGTGTGTCGATTGTATAGTCTGGCATGATGATAGCCGCGGGAGTCACGGGTTTACTGGCTAATAAATCTTAAGTAGGCACGTACGTCGGTGCCGCGAATAACGCCTTGCATCTGCCGCTTCTTGAGGGACAGCATCGTGGACAGTGCACGGTGGTGATCGGCGCTGACACCTCGTTCGTGTCTCTCGCACAACATTCTGTGCGCCACTAAAATGTCCAGCAGGAGATTAAGCCTCTCGCAGACCATGGTCTCCTCCCTAACCGCTTGCTGGAGCGCTCTGGTCGACAGTAGGTTGAACTCTCTGAAAATTTGCCGTTTATCCTACATTTAAAGGCAATCGCGGAATCCCGGAAATTAAATTACTCTAAAGTATAAAATTCGTGAACGAAGAAAACGATTTTATCGCGCGTCACGGAATTTCGGGCGTCTTTGTTATCGTTATCTAATTCACAAAACGCAAAAGACCACGATTATGTCACGTGGCGACAACGTGAAATCTGAATCGCACATTTCTTGTCGAGATTCTTACTTCGAGATTACGTGGAAACCCTTCTTCATGTCTTGCCAAAGGCTGGAGGCGCCGGTGAGCCAGGTACTAGTGCCGTGCTGTTCCGCGGCCAGGGTGCTCAGCTGATTGCCGAGCTCGGCCATGTCCACCGCGTAATTGTGCGACCTGATTGCCAGGCTGTCGGCGATGTGTTTCAGCCGAGAGATCCCGAGGAGTATCACGCGTATCTGATCGCGGCTGTTCGCGAACTCGGTCAGTGTCTCGGGTGGCATCAGCTCTTTCGCCTTCGACGACAGTTCGGACGTGGCAAATTCATCCGGCACGCGCCTGAATACCTCGCGGATCTTGTGCTGCGTCTCGTCGCCGGTATACGTGAAGAAGAACTGCACGATCGGGTCCTTGCTCATCACTGGATGGCGAGCGATCAGCGTGAGAAACCGCAGGAGAGAGCGCCGCCTCTCTTCGAGGAATTGCGAGTCCGCTGTAAAGGGATGAGACGAAAAAAAAAAGAGTTTCTTGAGAATATTTATCGCTAATATTTTATAATATTTATTTATGTTCAAACGTAACGAGATTATTCTCTTCATTGACATACGATTATTTATAAATTCCTAATTAACTGTGAAATTAATTATGTAACTTTTTAAGAGTTTAGATTAACAATTGTGTATGTATATGCGTGCGTATGTTTACCTCCTACAATTTTCTTCGGTGGTAACTTGGGGATCAATCTGTAGGGAAACCGGGCCAGGAGGAGGTCGTACAATGACACGAAATCATTGTAACGCCTGTAGACCATAGAATTGAATCTCTGAAAGCATAAAATTCCGTGTGAGTCTATGTCACAGCGTAAATCTCGTATTCGTTGCGATAGAATCTGTACACGGAAAAAAGTTTTACTGAAGTATTTAGAAATTTAGATAAATATCTCTAAATAATTTCCATTATTAAAGTCTGCTATAAAGAGTTTTATCATTCTAATAATCAATTTGAATATTAATATAATTACATCGATTGTCTAATAAAATTCTTTTCAGATTTGTATTCAGCAAAATTTTTTAGGTACTTTTGCAAAATCGCGTTCTCTCCGTGTAGTTAAAATTTTATTAAAGTCATCTCCAGATAATATCATTCCGTCCGTAGAGGAGGAGAAATGTGAGACCCGGTAATACCTTGCTAGTGACTTGATACTCCACGTGCTTCAGGAAGATGCCCTTCTTCTCGGGAACGAGGTTGACCTCGATAGTGTCCAGATTACAGATGTCCGAGTAGGTGTGATTTAGCTTTGTGGGATTGCCCCGGTGCAGCCTCTGCGCCAGAAGCGTCACTTCCGACAGATCTCCCAGAGCGGGAACGGGTAATTCTGCGAATAAGAAGATCCTCTCGAGCGAAGGACGCACTTTTGGACAGCTGCCGACCCGGTCGCATTTAGCGGAGACGACAGTTGCACAATTACTTAATAGCAATAGAATTTGATTGATATACATTAAGTTCAACGAATTAAGCTACTCTCGGGTACGACAAGGCGAACGTTTCTGGGTTTCGAGGACATGCTCTCTTTGACGTCTTTACATATTTTTTTAAATCTTTTTTGAATGCTGATTTTGCATTCATAATCCACGATTAAACGTATAAATGAAATATATTTCACTTCATGTGTGTTCACAATTTCAATGAAATTTATTAAAAGTGATTTAATCAATAGAAATTTGAAACAAATAAAAGGGAGCTTTTTTAGGAATATTTATATTTCGTTTCATCGATGTTATTGTTCCTCTCGTATTGATTATATTTTCTTTATTAATTGAAAGTGGTTTAATTAAGCAAAAGTTTAATATGTAAAATAAATCAGAAAGCGTACTCTTTTAAAAGAGTATTTATATTTCGTCTCTTGTCAATATTTTTGTTCTTCTCATTTTAACTGTACATTACTACCTTTGTAGAAATGGAATTGACTATAAATATTTAATTAAGCATAAGTTTAAAAGTGCACTCTTTCAGGAGTATTTGTTTCATGTCATAAATATCTTGCTCTTTCTCTCGTTTCAACGTATTTTGTGTTTTTTTTTTTAACAAATAGCTCATATCCATTATTTAAATATCACGATGTTTAATGCTTTGAAAATCAAACATTATATTAAAATAAAACAAGAAAATATAACAAGAGAATACAATTTTTGGGGGTATAAAACACTAATCTAGACCCGGTAATTCAACCTGTGCCCTCGATACCGCCGCGCCGAGTCAGATCCGTCTATTTTCACGCGGTGCTACTACCGTTACTACTTCAGCCGATATAAAAATGAAATTGCGGCAATGAATCCGACAATCATTCGAGACAGGCAAAGGAAGAGCGCGTCTTCTCTTTCCTTAGCTTTTCCGACGTGTTCTACTTCACCGATTTTACTCCGACACGCGAGCGAGATTTCGCGGCATTGTTATTCCTATACGTCTTGGCAAATAATTATTATTGCGTCGTCGCAACCTCGATAACGAACGAGTCTCCTGACCCCGCGATACCTTGGCTACGTACAGCTTATTATCTTCTCACAGTTTTACCATTTACGACTCGACTTTCATAAAGTCGCCTTCGTCCCGCACATTTATAACGTTCTATAATTAGTGATCGTGTTCTGCGGCTTCAAGACAAGAACAAGTTATAAAGTTGGTACAAGTTACAAGTTTCCGCGACTAAGCTTTTACAGCTTTTAAATTTTATTATAATCCTATATCGAGCGAAAAGTATAGGAATTTCTCGACAGCGTGAATACACGACTCTAGCAAAAAAGCCTGATCTGTAATAAAAATGTTAATTTTGTGTTAAAATTTTTTAATTTTTTTACTATAGAGGAAAAATATTATATAATTATTATAACATTATTTTATTAATACAGGGAAACGCGTGAAAAAATATATATAAAATAATAATAAATCTATATGTTACGTGGCATGATAAATATAATATTTGTTATACATGTTGTAACATTCTAACGGAAAGTTGCAGCATAATTTTCTCGATAGTACCTACGCGACTTTCTATCGATAAGCAAAATGGCAATGATTTTGCTGGTCAATGACTCTGGGTGTAACGCTTACAGGTTTCTTTGATATGTTGATATGCTGAAGCACGTTCGCGCATTATCTAAACACCTGTCCGATAATAGACTTATTCAAGACCTACTTTCATTGCAGTCTAGATGCGGACTGTGTTAACGGCACGGAAAACTGTTTGTATGTATATATGGCTTCTCTTGTTTGTGAAGCAAATTACTTAAGCTATAAAAAAGATACCGTAAGAGAGAACCGCTGTAAAAAAAAAGTACGGAGGCGAGTTCGACGGGAATGCTCAATTCTTATCCGCTTATCGCTCGGTGACACGTTCTGCGATTATCTGCGATTTGATAATTTCATCGATCACAATTATTGTCCTTCACATGTTTTTATCACATAAAAGTATAATGAGAATAATCAATTCTGTCTTATTTTATAAATTATATCTTTATAATAAAAAAAAATTTATTACGCAAAGTAGAAATTCCGGATGTTAAACTTGTCTTCATAAATTTAAACCTCCTTGGCTGATGTTGTACCGAATTAAACATTTTAATGTTCTTCTGGTGACTTACGCGCCTGATATTTAAAATGAAGGGACAACAATTTGGATTCAACTAACCTTGCGACTCGGAGTTTTCCAGTAGCTTATCGCTCGGTTGCTTTCCTTGTTGAGCAAAGGCGACGAGAGCGAGACCCTTGTACAGTCCGCTTCTCGTAAGATAATCCGCCTTGCTGTCTATCAGCTTCCATATCTACGGAAGAATAGAGGAGAAATGTTTTTAAAGGATCGCTTTGAATATGATTTTTATTATAGCGTTAGATATAAATAAACGAAACGTTTCGTCAGGATGGGCGAGCAATTTGTCGTTTCAAAAGTCACAATGTGTAATGTGTGGCGACGAAAAGGGAAGATTGGCACGGGAAAAAGAAAGCGTATACACGGTGGACTTCGTGCCCGAGTAACGGCAGTACGGCGAACACTCTGTGAAGGAAGCCTAAGGATTAGGCCATAAATGAAAGTAACTGCATTCCGGGGATTTTTCTGTATACCTTGCACACTACCATTCCGCCTTTACTTCCATCTTCACTCACGCGCCTCTTCTCTTCGGTATGTCTCCCCCTTCCACCCCGTTTTATCTCTTCCCTCCTTTATCATCCCGGCTCCCCTTCGCTTCTTCGCCCGCCTGTGCTCAAAGAAACCGCAATGGAACGGAGGACGCGAGTGCATGTGAACTCACGCTGAATACAAAAGTACACCCATAGGCGTAAAATGTAGAGAAAGAAAAAGCCGGCCCCTCCCTTTTCTTCTCTTGCAATTTTATCATCTTACAGTTTGAGAAGTAGGCAAACATAATAAATTAATTAAATAATGAATTACAGATCTTTTTCATTAATCACAGATTAAATTTATTATTAACAACATTGAATCAATGTAAACAGACGTGAGTTTATATCGCTCGTGTTTTAAACGGGAGATACATTTATGGCGAAACGGCTGGCACTTTGCAAAAGGGAAAAAAAAATGTTACAGGCATAGAAAGTACAGTCGAAAAGAGCATGCCGTCGTCTACGCCACTGCGGGCACCCTCGCTTTCTCGTTGCTCTCTCGAGTGTCGTTAAACCTTAATCGCCAATCAAGTTCAAGTCGGGAGGAAAGCCTGAGACAATAGTAAATTCCTCATTCTCGCTACGTGCGAATCGCGCGAATAAACAACGGGAATCGGCGAATCGTCTTGCGTCGCATGGGTTGCAATGCATGCATGTTCCGTTCGTCGGAAGAATATGACAGAACTCATAAATAATGAAGGAGAGAAGAGGCACGAGCGGCGGAGAATTCATAGGCAGAAAAAAGAGAAAGAAGAAAAAAAAGAACATAATGCACCAAAGAAAAAAGATTAGTAATGATAATTAAGCCTTAAAATTATTTTATTAAATGTTTAGTCAATTTTTTTATTAAATACTTAGCAGTACATAGTAATTATATTATAATAGTAAATAAATATATAATAATATTGATTACCAAACGGTTACTAAATATTTGATTACATATTAATCGAACATTTAATTGAAATTGTCATTAAAGCTTGATTATTACTGCTAAATTATTATCTCTTTTTTCAATGTATTCCATATATAAGGATCACTTATTTGCTGTATCTGTACTGATGTGCAGAATGTACGCTAATTTAATAATACGTCGCGTCAACAGGTGTGATAGAAAATGGTGAAAGAGGTGAAACAGCAATATCGCACTAAAAGGGCCTTATCTCGCGTACCAGACATTATATCCGTGCCTTGGAATGTTAAATGTTCGAGAACGACTTGATATCATAATCGTGATCTGATAAGAGTGTTAAGAGGAAGAAAAGAATAACAGCGATCATATAATATCGAATATTTTTGCGTAATTAGTGGATTGAGCAATTCGTTACAAATCCGAGAAGCGTTTGCGGATGTCTAATCAATGCCAATTAATTTGATATCAAGGGGCTCGGATAATAAAGTTGTTTTTATAAATGAACAGTATGTTGTTTTATTAATACAATTTATTTATTATTAATACAATTATTCAATAATCTCCATAATTCTCGTTCATTTATTAAATGACTTTTTAATTTCTTTCTCGAGGAAGCTAATCGATTTTGATGCAAAAAATGACTAAAACGATCCGAACATTATCTGTTCTTACAAAACTTTTTCTTCGTAAAAGTGCTCCAAGGATCGAAAAGATATTTTTTAGTTCTTTTCTTTGTAACATAATAACATGCCTGATTGCATATGGCAAAAACAGAACAACAAAAAAGAGAATTAGAATAGGAAGTACATATTCTCTTATATTTCAGTATCAAAACCGCTTAAGTAGGTTCTCCTTGAGAAGAAAATTTAAAAAAATTTAAAAAGTAGACAACCGTCGTAGATGATGGCGATTAGATTGTTGAATAAATAATTAATTATGTTATTAAACCTACATAATGTTTATTTATAAAAGCGACATTCCAGTCCCTCTAATGCAATGTAATATATTTAAAAATGCTCCGCGTGCTTTCCTCCGGAGGATATTTTTAGAAAAGGAGCCGAGAGAGTGTTCCCGGGAAGACGTGAGGGTGTGTTGACATTCGTGTCAATACAGTTCGACGTGAGCGCACGAATACAACAGCGGATGTGATATCTGTTTAAGGACGCACGTGGAGAAGGAGGACCTGTGTAACGAGAGCCCGTGTGTGTCCCCGCCGTCACGCAACATCTCTACGCGAGATAATTATGCGCAGCCACTGGAATCGACCGACGCAACTCATCATCATCTCCCATTTGCGTACCCGAGGCATGTAATCTGAAAAGACGATGCTCAAACATCCCGTCGCAAGTTGTAATACAATGGCAATGCAATCGAAACCGCACACATGCCCGACACGCGTCTGACTTAAATGTTTATTCTCGCAAGACTGCTCGGCATAAGGGAGACAATTACACTATCGTTCAAAAGTATTTGCCCTTCGCAGACCGTAGAGAGTGCTGCACCGAGAGAAAAAAAATAGTTGCACAGAAAATAACTATGTCATTACTATAAATCATTATAATTTGTAGTCAATTAAAATAACCTTTTCTGTAAGTATTTCTCTATCCATATTAAGTAATTTATTAATTTGCAAGAACAAACTCACTTGCAAACAAAATATATTATATATATTGTTAAAAAAAAGTAGAGACTTATATAATAGAATTAAATCAGGATTTATAGACAGGATTTATATAAAAGAGAATACATAAAAAATCGAGGTGAGCAAATACATTTGAGCGATAGCGTATCGTATTACAGACTTTGAGATATCGTGAAAAATTGTTTATCAATTTGTCAGCAATCCCTCGCAAATTATTTACGATAATTGTAAGATTGACAAGCAGAACACGAAAGATGTGTTAATCAAAATTACACGCATTGTAGAGATAGAAAGAGAAATGTTCGTTTCGGCGGTTTTAACGGAGAGCGATTTTCGATATAAAAGTGCCCGTACATTGTATGCCAATGCGGAAGACGGTAATCAAACGATTTCACCTAGCAGGAAGACGACCCGCGTTAAAACGCGCACCGGCTGCTGTTGTGTGCTGCACTTGTTTCCACCGCGCGTTCAACGCTGGGAATGGATATTAAAGCATGCGTGCGGAAGTATCAAGCGTACGTTAATCCATCGCACTTAATTGAGAGGCAGCGTAAAATTATATAGCTTCGAAGTAAATCATCTCTGCAAAGGCCTGGAACGAGATAAGGCTTTATCTTGTTTTCTCATTTCCCTCTTTTTCCGGTATAAAAATGGAAAAATATCACAAAGATTCTTCACACATATATGCCGCTCGATTTTGACATTTTTTAAGTAAAGTTGTAGAATAATCTAGTATATTTTTTTTAAGTTACTATATACGTGTGTGTGTGTGTGTGTTTTTATTGAAATTTCATCGAATCAAAAAATTAAGTTTTATATCTATATAGATTAATATCTATATCTCTTACAAAACTTAATTTTTTGATTCGATGAAATTTCAATAAACACATAATAATATACATTATTCTATTTATTTTAACGTATTATTTATAATATAATAATTTCAAAAATTTAATAAAATATTCAATGTAATAAAGATTCGCATTACGTTAAAATTTATAAAATAATAAAAACAAAATATAACGTCTATTCTATAAGGAAAAATTCAACTGCTAACAAAACTTAACAATAATAACGGTCTCAAATTATTATTATAAAATGAAATATATTTGTCTTTTTTTGAAATTAATTTCCTTTGCCTAGAGAGGTTGACATTTTAACATTTACTATTTTAATTTTAATGATGCATTATATTGCATCAAAAATGTGTATTGTAAATAAATCTTGAGACATCCTGTAGTTAGAAGAATTGCTATTCCACTCGCGACAGCGGAACACCTCGGCGCGGCCCTGCGTAATGCTATTTTGATTGTGTTGTTAGCACAATGAACGAGAGACGGACACGGCGTATGACACCGCGATGCGACGTAACATTTCTGTCACACTAACTTTTTCGCGAAATCTTTTCGTGAAAACAGGTTTTTAACTTGTGTTATAAAATTTATTGAAGCTACCATATGTCTACACCATAAATTAACATTTCAGTAGAACATCTCATGAAACTTTAATTCGGTGAAATTTTACGTAGCAACATTTAAAAATATAATATATAAACTTTTGGGGAGATATAAGTGGCTACTAAAATTATAATAGTAATCTGTAATTTCTTGCATGCATCATCTGATCACAGGCTGATCAATAAAACAAAATTTTAATCTTCTTAATACTCTATTAAAATATATAGTTGCAGGAAAAGAAAAATCTGTATCTATGTGACAGCTAAATTTTAATTATATAGAAGAGAAAGTGATATTGTGAATATAAGTCTATATAGTCACTATAGCCACTCGTAATATCTTTATTATTAAAGACAGAAATAAGAAATTTTAGTAATTATTTTGATGGGCTCATTTGCTGTTATGTAATAATGCAAATATGCTAATATGTAATAGTCGGCATTTATTATAAGGCATTTTTATTGTCGCGAGGATTTCAAAACGTACATTTAATTACACATACTTCCTTTTTTTTTTAAACTTGAGTGTATTATTACGCGACTGTATTGTACACTTGAGTGTTTTTTGTTATTCAACTTTTTATTCGACTGTACACATTTCAACTTATGCAAATAGCAATTTAGTCTCAATGGCTTTGTTTTTGAAGTTTTATATTGAAGTAATTATTTGATAAGTTGAATGTACAGACATTATATACTTTTAAATATATATAATTTTATAACAAAACGTTGTGTTTGTTAAATTAAAAACAATATTTTACATTTATTCTTGTGAGTATTATCACCCTTGTTCCTCGTCAATTTATTATGTAATATTGCTACATTTCCATAAATGATATTCACTGTAATAAACATGTCATAACATTCTAGATTCTATTGAACACTTTGATGCATATAGATAATCGTTAAGTTTTTAATTTGAAATATTAAATATTAATAATTGTGTAAAATGTAAATGAGTGGCCGTACTCTTTTATAACTAAAATTTAGTTGTCATCTACAGCTTTTTGCTATCGCAACTAACCGCAGCTAATCATTTTTCCGCGTAAATTCTAATCGATGCAAATAGACAGATAAAACGTGAGTAGGTCATTTGCGAACACGCTGGAAAATGCGTTTTATGACATTGTTGAGCGAGCGACCGACGCTGCACACGACGACGGTACGCGGTTGACCCTGCCACGTAATCTTGCATCATTACGAAGGGGCGTCCATGCGCGCTATCATCGGCACGGGCGTGTTGTTAAAGATAAGCCTCCGTTGATACAGCGCCTGGAATATTTTAATCTGTTTTTAGGGACACGCTCGCGCGCTACGCGTCGCATAATTGTCGCTGATAATTTCGCGCGAATGAAAACGGCGAGACGAGCGTCCCGCATCGGTGCGGCAAAATCGGTTTGCGTCATCGGAATTACATAATGTAAAATTAGACAAATTAACTAATCTGAAAAATATTTCTTTTAATTGTAACGAATATTAAAACATTCCTACGGTATGAATATGATGTATTGTTAATCGAAACCAGAAAAACTGGAAATAAGTACCGGTAACTGCACAATGCGAATATGAATATTGTATGTAGTGCGTGTGTGTGTATATGATAAGAAAAAAATGTTTAGAAAAAACTAATCGATTCTGCCGGAGTTTTCCCACGACGCGTCGAGGCAGCAGATTCAGCAATATGCGCGCGCGCGTACATTAGATAAGAGTAAAATACCCGTAACACCAATAATGCCTAGAAATAGCAGTTGTCTCGTCGTTATCTTCGTTAAATGCGACACGCACGTGGAGATTTTCCTCGAAAGAGTGAACGCGTTAAACACACAGCATCGGTAACACGAGTAGCGCGCGAGTCGTAGATCCAGCAAATTATCCCGTCAGTCGCAAACGAGCTCCACACATGGTTCTTAAACGATTTTCTCGGCGATGCGTAAATCACGAAAAGGGGAGGAAAACGTTAGGCGCTTTAATGGGGATTACAGAGGACCGGATTATGCAAATTGATTCTAATTATCCTGCCCGTCTGCTCGAATAAGCGACAATCATTCGCGCGAATCTCTTCACTCGGATAAGCTTCACGTCGCGCTCGGAGTTGATGTAAGCATCGCGTTTCCAGCATACGTATGTACATAATTTGTGGTACAAATGACGTTTCCCTATTTTGCGATTACCTTATCCGTAATTGACAAGTATGCGCTTTATCATGCTTTTTGTCATGCGGAAACGGAAATTCTGACGCGCATATATCTGATTAAATTGGCCGATTATCTCCGAGTAGAAAGTCGAATAAGGATGAGCGGATTGAATTTTCTCGTTCGTCGCGCGCGATGATTTTAAGGACGCATGAAAAAAACGCCAGAGAAAATCTTCCTTATGCGAGAGTGAGCGACAATTGTATGATCGTTTAAAGTAAAGCGTTGAGTATTTCGATGGTTCTGGAATGTCAAGGAATTAACAATAAGATAAAATGCTCAAAATTAAATTAAACAATTAAAACTGGTTATTTAATAACGGCAGTCGAAATTAGTTGTCTCGATAGTTTTAGGGTATTAAGGAGTTGGAACAATGCCCGTCTCAAATTAATTAAGATTGTTAATTTAATACGACAGCCAGCTATTTGATAATCAATACATATATTTTGATAATTAAATAATAGAATGATAAAAATAATAAAATGTTCGCCGATTGATAGATTTTTAAGCGATAGGCAATCAATGAGCACTGATAGCAAAAATCTATTAATAGATTGCCAATTACATTGGCAATGAGATAATGTTAAAAAATTAAAACAATGCCCGTCAAATTAATCAACAAAACATTTATTATTCGTTTATTCAAACGGCGATCGAAATCGACAGATAAGCTTAAATACAGGTGGATATGAAGGATAGATTCTTCATATTCTGTGGTATGTGATTTTTGTGTATACAAATGTTTCGTTCTCGGTCGAAATAAAGATACAAATATAACGCGAGTAAATTTCTCTTGGGGAAGGTCGCGCGCTTTACGTTAGAAACTGAAACCCGTTAGAGTACGCACGTCGCGTAAACTCGCTATCGGATTTACTCCACGGCGTAATGTATTTCTTCGTAACAGTCCAACGGAACGCTTTCTCTCTCTCTCTCTTTCTCTCTCTTCTTCAATCTCTTCTTCCCCATTTATTTCTCGATGGACTCGCGAGATAAGAAAATAAATGACGTCTTCATCGCAAACGATAAAGGACCTAGTCTCATGTGAGTTCCTCGGAAGTCAAGTTGACCAACTTCATAAAATGAAAACTAGAGAAAATTTATGAAGCTAAAAATTGTTTTATATTACTAAGATCAAAAACTTTATAAGGAGTTAATTAGTTTGACTTCTGAGAGAATTATATAGAAGAAAATCTCCAAAATACCGACGTAGATTTCTTAAAAAGGATCCTCTTATTTTTCGAAAACTAAACATTGCACTTTATTAACTATTGATTTTGATAAAAACATGATTTGTTTGAATAATTAAAGAAATAATAGTCCATACATTTATATTCTTTTTCTTCAATAAAAAATTTATTAGAAACAAATCTTCAACAGCAAGAATAAAATGCTATTTGTGTTCTAAAGAAGAAAAAGAAAAATTTAACATCACCTATGTCGGTTTTGAGAATTATTTTGTCAGACGCTCATTTTTGCTTACAAAAAACTTAATTATTCAAAATGATGTTATAAGAATTGCTATCTAATACACTTTCTAATGTATTTTCAAACTTTTGTTCTTACTTTTTCTTTAATCATCCGTGATTTATAAATAATAATTCAAATTACTAGACTGCATCCGAGAATTCTTTCGATCATTCGTACTGCATTCAACCATTTCGATAATAATCGGAAGTACGGAAGTGGTTTCTCCTATCAGACCTATCGTACATTAAAAAGGAACAAAACGAAATGAGAGATAAACGTGTAAATTAGACATGTAAGGATCCTACCTGATTGACGATGGAACCGCTTAGTTGCGACTTGACGAGCAGGGACCTGAACACCTCGAGCTTCACGTTTCCGCTGGTGGGCGAGCATACCTTCTCGTAGACTTCTCTGTAGAACGCTGGTATAGAGCCTGGGATTCGTGCGGGAGAGAAACGTGTATGAGAGATACGGAGAGAGAGAGAGAGAGAGAGAGAGACTGAAAGAGACAGGTCTCCCCGACGAAGTCCCCTCGCTCGCTCACTCGCTCACTCGACGGCTATAACGAGGTCTTCGAGAGCGGCATTCCTAGCGCGACGGTCCGCACGGTCTATCTATCCGCGACCGCTCTCGTCGGTCGCGCGTGACGAAACCCCGAGAGTACATGCATGCATTCGTATCGGTCGCTCGTCCCGCGAACGAGAGCGTGCTTTTGTTAAGGGGAACCCCGGGTGACTTTCTTCGCCTTTCTTCGCAAGGAACAGCTTCTCGCGAAAATCCACTTCACCGGATTTTCCGCGGAACATCCCGACGGATTGTTCCAAGTTAATGCGCGAGTACGTCAAGGTGGTACTGTCGTCAAACAAAAGTCGTGGAATAAATTACAGTTTTTTTTTAACATAATACTGTCCGAACTAGTATTTATTGTAAAAAATAAAGAGTAAAAGGTGTGTTGACTATTTTTGTAAGAAAAGTACAAGTTGTTAAACACTGACATATATAAGACGCAAAAAATTAATCAAAGTTAAATCGGGAAATTTTTACACAGTATAATTATTGCCATTTATATATTTTTTATTTGTCAAAAGTATATTTAAAAATGATTTATTTCCTCTAATTGTTCATTATATTCTTTGTCATAAATAATAACATTTTCTTCATAAATTTAACTGGGTCCCTCTCTCTCAGGCACCCGCAATATCCGATCCTATGAGATAGGATTACCTTAAGGTCGGTGCAACTTCACGAGATCTTTCGCAACATTCGCGTGAAACTTCAAAAGCGATTCATCGTCGCGCCACAAATGCATCTTCGTATATATATATATATATAAAATTAGATACATAAATACATATAATTAAATTATAATAAATACATTTATTATAATTAGATTATAATCAGTATAATTAGATTTATGGAAGTATTTTAATCTTTCAGGGCAAACAATTTTTATAAATTCAATTTCAAGTATGATAAGATGCGGTTAAAATAAACTTGTTATTTTTCAAGAAAATTTTATGCCACGCAAAAGGAAAACGGCGTCCAAAGAAATTCCACTGAAACGGTGAAATCATCTGCAGAACGACGATGAAACATCTCATGCGTCATTAGCGCCGCATTAATATGGACATGCTAAGATCATACTTCGACTTTTCTTTAACATTTCAACGATATTGCCATCAATACGATTCGATTGATTGTTCAGTCGATTCAGCGCGTGTTCGCGGGAACGCGCGCATACGAAATTCGAACGCGGTAAAAATCTTGGCTGCGCGCGTAAAAAGTTTACTCTAACGGTATGGAAATCAAACGGGGGCACCGAACACGCGGGCCGTCGTTTACGGACCGTTACCGTCATTGTCATCGTCGTCGTCGTCGGGTCGTCCACGCGATTACATCGCGGACGTCAAGGCGTTCGGAGGATCAGCTGATTACCTCGCATCCCGGACGCGCCGATCGCTAGGAGGAGCGCGCGGGAAAGAGAGCGGGAGAAAAAACGAAAGAGAAAAAGCTGCATCTCCCGGTCGCGAGGTTGTCTCGCTCTCGACGAGCGGAAGGAAGGCGAACGAGAGAGACGTCCGGCCCGTATGCGTCCCGTATTCTCATTGCGCTCGCATTGATAAGGAGATCTGGACATCCGGGAGGGGAGGGAAGGAACGAGAGAGAGAGAGAGAGAGAGAGAGAGAGAGAGAGAGAAAGAGAAAGATGGGAACACGGCGACTGCGTTTTCGCGATGATCGGTCAGTAGACGAGAGAACCGGTTGACCTCGCGAGGGACCTTGTCGCGGAGGCTGTTACAGACTTCTCCGAGAGGGGTTCATCATTTACCGAACGACAGATCGGTCGACGCCATGTTGGATCATCCGTGGATCATCCGTGGATCATTCGTCATGAATCATTCGTAGCGCCGGGGATCGGAGTGCGGCGGAGAGACGGAGGGGGGAAAAAAAAAGAAATAGAATCAGCCGTCGTCGAGAGGCCGGAGTTCCGGGTTCCGGTCGCGCGAACACCAATGACCTCGTGACGCGGCCCCGGCTGCTCGCACTCGCGGCGACGTTACGCGACACGTCAACAATGACAACGGCGACAACGACACGCGCGAAACACCGGCACGATACACGCTGTCGCCGCGCGGCGATGGACTGGTGACGGGAGTCCGGACGCCGATCCTCGTGCTCCTGGCTCTCGTGCGATCGCGGCGTCTCGCCGCGGAGTCCACGTGAAGCGACGAAACCGGAGCCAGAACGCGTGCCACGGTGTTTACGTTATGCATCGGAGTCGCGAGAGAGAAACGCGTGCACTCGGTTTGTCTTCCCCTTTTTTTTTTTAATTGTTTTTAAGAATGTAATATGTGCCACAATTTCAATTTGGAGTGGCAATTCAAATTACGAAGCAAATTTGCAAATTTATTTGATTTATTAGATACACTTATATTAATAAAGTTACATTTTTTGCGTTCTTTTATTTGTCCGTAATTATTGCAATATAATAACATTTTTTAATCATTATTGAAAGATGATATTTAAGAAAGAAAACAAAATGTTACCTGTAATAAAATTTCAAAATTTTTCATCGATGCACAATTTTTCTTGTAAAAATATATAAATATATATACACTGAAAAAAAAGTAAGATATCCAATAAGATATGTAGTTGCGGGCTGCCAACTACAAATATATTCAATACAATAATATATACTATTGCAATATTAACATTATACTTTGCAATATTAACATTATACTAGCATTAACAGTAAATATTATTGTATTGAGTATTTTATGTAGTTGGCAGCCCGCAATTACATATGTTATTAGCTATATTTTTTTTTCTGTGTATAAATACATATATAATTATATAACGAAATTTATATACATATGTGTTCATATTATTATCGTAGTTTCTTTCTTTTGTAAAATTTGTGTTTAATAAAAGAAAAATAATAAGTAAAAATGATAAAACAAAATAATAATTAAGAGGATAATTTTTGCTTGTTTCTTTTATAAAACGTTAAGTTTAAAAATGAGAAAAAATTCCATATATATTTATACTTTAAAAGCACACACACACGCACGTGCGCGATTATTATAATATATATATATGTGTGTGTATATTTGGAGAATTTTATCTAATTTCTTCAAACTTTTACCTTTCATATTTTTATCTGTAAAATTCATTTAACAGACGATTGAAATACGACAAAAAATACGATCGACATATACATATATGACACATGTATAATCCGATCTACCCTACATAATCCGCGCATTACGTGAGGATTACAGAAAGAAGAAAATCAATTTTCCCCTAGCTCAGTCAGCGGGAACAGTTTTGGCGACGATCTTTCGTGCTCGAGTTCACAAATCTCTTTTCGCAGCTCATCGGACGTTTGACGGTCCAGCGACTTGATCAGCCGTATTTTCTGCGCTATCTCCTGCTGTATTATGGGTCGATATTTTTTCCCCATTCCGAGACACTCCATATCGTGCAAGAAATCCATTCTCTCGCGAACCCCTTGAGTCACTGTGAAAAACAGACGCGATTTGTCGTCACGACACCATCAGCTTTCAAACACGTACGTTATAAAAATCTTTTTTTTTATTTTGGAAGCTTTGCTGCTTATACAATTGCAAGTAATTATAACTTCGAGAGGAAAAGAGTGCTTTTGATAGGTACTCTTCTTAAAATTTCGTATATTATTCCATATGAGAGACTGCGGTAACTTACAGTCATTCAGGAAATCCACATTCTCAGGTATCTCCGGCTCTCGTTTAGCCCTGTGAAGAATCTTAGGACCCTGTGGAGTTTCCGGCATGTCCTTCCCGTAAGCCATCATGCATGCCAAGTGACGTTTTTGTTTCTCCTTATTGGCTAATTGCGTAAAATTCACGTCATTCAAAATACGTGTGTATTATATATATTTTTGGTTATCAAGAAAGAAAATATTATTTCTAATCATTACGTAAGGGCGCTGTCCTCCTGTATTGCTCCCTCTCGTAAGCACCGCTGCTTACAATCGTATCCTGCGACCGTCTCCTCCAAGCGCTAGGAAAAATAACCTAGGTGGCAAATGCTTAAAGATATTATCTTCAAAATCGTTTTCTAGAGATTTCTCTACGTCGCGATATTTACTTGATAATCTTCGGCCTTGTCTTTTACTTTTTTCGTTCTGTCGATGGAAGGCGGTAAGGACTCACCCTTGTCTATCGCTTCTTGGATCGTCTTCCTTTGCAGCATTGTTAGCTTGGACTCCTCCATTAACACTAACATTAAACATTTGTCGTCAGACGTTAAGAGGAGACGCGGTCGAATTGTATAGAAAAATAAGTTGGGCTTTCTACGTAAAGTTTGATAACATCTAACAACACGTCAGAAATCTTGGTTAACATTTACTTACGCTTAATAAGATTTTTCGTTTCCTCGCTGTATTTCGCTCTCGCGGGGTTATGAAACGCGCCCACCCCCAAACCGACTCTCTGATAATTTCGCTCCATCGATTTCAAAATCAAATATTCCCGAGCGCGCAGTCACACTAATTGCAGAATGGATTGTTACGAGTCACGAGCTCGCGGCTCGCGGCCCTTGCGGCTCACCGAACTGACAATCACGCATTCATCCCCCTCGACCTCGTAATCTACCATTCGCGGGGCGCGCATCGCGTTTCTATGACTACTTGGAAAGGATGATTCAACTCGATCGAACTAACTTTCAGATTAGAATTCGAAATTACCGGTTGTTATTCACGAGTGGGTCTAATAATTTCTGCAGCGGTTCGCAAATCTGCCCATTCGTAAAATTCGCTCGAATTTGTATGCTTTTTGAATTTTGAAAGAAATTGGAACGAGGCGACTAACTGATAAATTTAAAAGGGCTTTATTTAGAGCTGGGCTTTATTTGTCTTAGAATCTAAGACATTTAATGTCGCAAGTAAGTTTGCTTTGTATTTTTAAATTTTATTTTTGGCAATATACAATTAACTAAAATTATATAACACCTTTCGAATTATTACTCCTTTCATAATAATTAATTCTTTAATTAGACATCCCCCATATTCAATTAATCATCTATCTATGAAGAACGGTTATGAAAAATGAAACATTTCTCGTCATCAAAGCTTAATTCTAATCAGCCGCGCTAATCGAGCGTAATTAAATCCATCAGGTTTGATTTAAAAAAGAATTCTAACTCGACAAGTCACACATACAATTAATTAACGCCAACGCGACGCGCGTAAATAAACAATGATCAATCCAAAGTAGACGCACGTCAAGGGATGCGATGCGTGCCGTGGCGCATGCGCGTCCGCCGAGCGGTCTGCTGGCAGGGGATTGCTATTTTCAACCTTCTCCCCCACCCTCTCTCGAACCGCGAAGCCACCCTCGCGTTCTGCGCGTCGCAAACGCCCCGGCGAGAGACCGACCTCGGGACGCGCTGTTCTTTCTCCTGCATTCCTCGCGATTGTCCCGCGATTGCACGCGAGGGAGAACTCGTCGCCGACACCCCGCGACAGCGAGGCCACCGCGCCGCGAGTGGATCCCGTCGTCGCGGTGTGTACACGAAAAGTTATTGATTCCCATCGCGAGCGGACCACTGCTGGTTCGTCGGGCATACACACTCGGGCAACACACCTGCCTGCGAAGGTAAGCCTCAACGTGCGTTTCACCTACTTTAGTCGCCGCCGCGGCCACCACGACTTCGATTGCTTTGAGGTACGTCGCGACGTAATTATACGTTGGTTGCCAAGGGGTGGTGGGCTCGCGATGGACTGCCTATTGGTAATAAATTATCGAGATAGGCATGGCGACGTGATCTCGCTGTTTATTTATTAAAAAAGTCGTTTGTTAATGTAATTTGCGACAAACTGCTCGTAAAGAGCTCACTAATCTACTTTCATTGTAATAAAATTACATTTTCCCTAGAAGATTTGAATGATTCACTAAAATACAATGTGTATATTGAGAATAAGTAGATATTTGTGAATTATGTAGAGAAAATAATTGACTCTTTCAGGAGTATCACAAGCGTTTGTAATCTACGTTAAATCACAGGAGCCAAGATGAAGATCGGATTGCTGAAGAGTTTTTTACACTGTTTCAACCTGAGGCAGGGCACAATATTAATAGCCATATTCCAATTGGTAATAGCAATCTCTATGGAATCTGTTACGAGCAATTCATCTCTCTTACGCTGAGCACAATTTTAATAAAAATGTCACCCCCGCAGTTTTCGTCCGGATTTAGTTTGATATTCTTCATTCTCGCTCTGGCACACGCAATGGGGATTCAGGAACTGGTGGCGAGGGACACCGAAGATGCCCTCGAAAGGGAGGCATTGGAGGAGATTTCATCGAGCCAACACGAGAAAAATCTCAACACGAAAAAAATGGACCTGGCACATCACAACGCAACCGGTTATTAGTACTTGCATTCACGAGAAGCACAAAAATTATGCACGAAAAAAAAAAAAGAATCATCCTTCCTGTTACCACAATTTTATTTGCAGAAATGCTATACGCGATGTACTGCGGCCTCGCTATCACAGTTGTCCACTTCACCTCCACCATGTTACTTCTTTATGGGGCTCTGACGGTAATGCTCGAAGTCTTCTTTAGCGAACTTACTTGGCTGTCACTTGGACGAAAAAAAAGAGATTTTTTTAAGCACCAAATTAAGACTTATTTCTTACAGTTTTTTGGATGCCGAATACGGATCCGGTTTTTTTAATTGCTTCATCACGTCACAATTTTTAAAAGTTTGCAAATAAAGTTGCAAAAAGGAACTATTTTCACTTGGGCATACTATAGCTACAATATGGGATGTGCTGAAGAAGTTTTATTGGAACAAAAATTAAATGTTAAATTTTTCAGCCGTTTAAAGGAATTTTTTATATCGGGTATGATTAATATTTATGATTAAATGTGAACTATGTTTGTGAAAAATACTTATATATGACTTTTTGCTCAAATTCAAACATAATTTTCATTGATTATACTCATTCCATCACTTTAAATTCGTCAATTATAGAATTAAATTTGTATTCAGGATCATAAAGGACTTCCACGCATACATTTTTGCAAAAATTCAGACATTTTTTAAATTTTGATATCTGCCATATTGAATCTATCTATCAATTTTATCAATTTTCATATCGGATTCATATTCAACAACCTAAGAAACTTTTTGGGAGTCATATACACCTAGACGCTTAAACAAAACTTAACTTTGCACATTTTTTATGGGAAAAGAAAAATAGATGGAAAAGGCGAATTTGTTTCGTTGAAAAGATGTGTGTGTGTGTGTGTGTGTGTGGTAAATTAATAAAAATTATTTTAAAATCTTAAATAATCCATCATCTCAGTTGACAGTTGACATATGCTAACAACTAAATGGTCATTGAGCTGATTCACATTCTCTTAAAAAGGATTTCGAATAATTTATAAGACTAAAAATATCCTTCATATACTTAATTCATATACTCATTGCAATCACTTATGCATTAAAAATAAAATAATATTAAGATGAGGCCTATAATTCCTATTCTCCTTCATCGAAATAAGATTAATTTATTGCTTGGAAACAAAAGTAACACACATAAATTTTAGCTTACATATTCTTTTTATTTAGAGTAAAAATTTGCTTGATAACTCACAATAATTAATTGCCATGCAGTTCGGGACACCACTGACAGGAGTGCGGACAAGCGCTTTCTATCAAAAATTCGCAAATGCGATCTATTATAATTAACGCATTCGCGAAAAGCTTGTAGCGTTTACCTACATGTTTACCTACACATAAAGCGAATCAGTATGGATATTTAAAGGCGATTTTTGGCGATCGTTTGGTACGTTTGTATCAAATTGTACCAGAACCAATAAGATAAAAATTTATTTATATCTCATTGGTTCTGGTATAGTTTGATACGCTTTGCGATCGTTTGGTACATGATCAAACGATCGCCAAAAATTGTCTTAAATTGTGGAACGAGATATTTTCGATATTCGTTTCTTTTATGATTTCTTTGTGATATTTCATTAGAAAAAATTCTTTAGAACTATTATTAAGAATGTTATGAAATTTATCACAAATTTTTATTGTCTAATCTAAATCTGTCTAAGGCCCATTCTATCAACGTAGATTAACTTTAATCTCGATTCAACTTGACCTTTATCTTTTCCTAATTTTTGGAATTAGAATGAGATAACAAGCAAGTTAAACCCAGATTAAAGTTAATCTACGTTCGTAGAAACGGGCCTAAGCAGATTCTTAGAATCAAAATTATTTTGTTATAAATTAAAAAATTTTTCCATTTAAGAATATTCTTCTCCCAAGAATACTTGGTTGTATATCAATCTTATTTTATGATAAATAGAAGAGTGATAACATATTAACCAAAATCTTTTTTGTGGGTGCTTTTCTGCAATAGTCTCTATATTAAATCATGAAGATCTTATTAATCATAATCGATGAAAAAAATTACTTTCCTAACAACATACTTAATTTTAATTGCAATGAAACTTCTTCAGCACTTTACATATTGTAATTATATAGTATGCGAAAACCTTTTTTGCAACTTTTACTGTAAATTTCTCAAAATTGCAACGTAATGAAGTAATTTTGAAACCGAATTTATGTTCTAATATTCAAAAACCTATAGAAAATAAGTAACCTTTTTCTAATGTTAATTTATTGAGCTGTGTAATTGAAAATCAAGACTTCTTTTTTCTATGTGTTCGATTTTTAGAACAATCGTCATTTTATGGCGCCCTGGATGATGGTCAAGATCACTATCATATCAGCCCTAGCAATCTCATTGTTCCTGGTAGAGGAGGATTGTCCTTTCCTCGCGATTCTAGGTGGAAGAGCTGGTATTTGTGAACGTACGTATAAATTTTAAAATTATATGAAATGTCTAAAAATTTGCATTCGTATTAAATGTATTTTCAGTTAAATATTCTATTTCAAGGAAAATTTCACTTGCTTTTTTCACAATTATAGAGTAATGACATAATGTAAAACACATGAAACCAAAATGTTAAAACAATATATTATTTCTCACTGAAGAATCTTATATATTGATTTTATTTTATGTAAAACATTGCATATTGCTCATATGCTATTAATGACAACTCAGAAAACAAAGTTTAACAGAGTTTGAATATTATAAACTATAAAAATTTTGTAATATTTTTTTATTATTTTGATGCAACGATTTGGTCTACTAATAATAATAAAGGATTGCAAAGGGATAGAAATATCATTAGCTCTTTATTCAATGAATTAAATTCTTATCACCTATCAAAGTTCTCATTTTTTTTGCAACAACTTAAAATTGTTTAAGTTACGTTATTGTTGCAAATTAACGATATGAAATGTTTTGTTGTGATTTTTACTAAAGAATAATTAATATTTTCAGGCCTAATTGCCTTTTTCCTGATAATCATGAGTTTTTACGTCTGGTTCGTGGTGTATAGTACTTATAAGAGCCTCGAGACGAAGAAGGGACTCATGCACGAAGTGCACAGCATGAAAAAAAAGTACGCAGTGCCCGTACAACTGGAGGTACCAAAGGCGATCCAGGTCTCGGTGAACAAACCCTACGAACTTTAAAGATATTATGAGATAGTGATGGAGAATTTAATCGTCGATGAGAATAGAGCAATTCATGAAAAAACATGCTTTCGGAAGTCAAGGATGGATATTTAAAGGTGATTACAAAATCATGAAACAAAAATGCATTATTTTAAAAATGAAAAACCGATTGCAAGCTGGCTGAAAGAGTAATAAAAAGTGTACCGCTTGCGTAGGGAATAAACGAAAAGATTCTGTTCCATAAAAGCTCAAAAAGACCTTGCAAAGAACACGCTTCTCATATTTAAATGTTTCTCCTTTATTCTGCTTTGTTAAAGTTGCTCTTTTACGTTTGTGCGCTAAGAGATTTTTTAATGCGACGCACAGATACTAGTGTTTAGGCCATTCAACAGGGTGTTTGCTGAAGTTTCATAAAAAAAGTGTCCTAAGAATTCCCGGATTTTTGGGGGAATTTTGTTCAAAATTCCAAATAAAATAAAATAATTTTTCAATACAATTTTGTGTGTGAAATTAATTAATTTTGTTATATCTTTTAATGTTCTTTAAGTATATAATCATATGAAGAAACTTAAATTTTGAATATTTTTGAAAAAATACTTAAAAAAATCAACAAAATGGCATACAATAATGTATGAATATAAGTTTTTAACTCACTATAAATAAAATACAAAATTCGGAAGGGGTGATTAAACGCACAATGCCAATTTAGAAAAATGTCACTAATTTTTTAAATAAGTACAAATCGTACACTAGAAAATATATATGGATGTGCATACCCATATTTATCACTAATTAATTTGCATTATCAAGAAAAAAATGATCGAAAAATAATTTTGTCAGAGTACCAATGAAATACTATATAAAAATTCAATTTTTAAGGATTAAAAATAATTCTCTGAAAATTGCATATTTTCTGGATTTTTTTGATAAATACCCTGTTGAAAATAAAAACCGCATATTCATTATACGCTTACATGCGATACACATCATTCTGGATTTTTATCCGTTACGATTCCAAAAGTAATTTCTTTCTCTTCTAATGTACAAAGGCGCATTTCCTTTCACGCGCAAGACTGAATTTAATTTTTAGTATAAACGAGCGAGATCCCGGAAGACATGCGCTCCATAGATTGACGTCGAAAAAAAAACGCTATGAAACTGTATCATAGATTAATTTTCTAGAGAAATAGCGGAAAAGGACAGGACTCCGAATCGTGGCATAATCAGTTTTATTTCGTTATTAAACTCAACTTGTTTGTGAAATTACAACCTTGTTATTTGCGGCAATAATCGTGTGATATAAAGTGTAGAATCTCTCTTGTGTATATGTATATTAAATGTATGAAAAAAAACGTAAAAATAAAAATTACAATACTTCAATATGATATATATGTATATGATGTGACGTACATGATATGATTCAATTACAAAACAAGAGTATGTTCAATGAATCGCCAAAAACGCGGATGCGATTATAACAACAATCTATTTAAAATCGTCGAAGAGTAGGGATGTATTTTTATAATGATGCATTCATAACGAAAAGATTTCTTTGTGGAGCTACGAAACACATGATCGATAGATACACCATTGCATTGCAAAGCGCTTTATCGCAAAGCCAAAAATGATTATTTACTTTTTGCCACAACGACGATTTATGGCCAACGTTCGCTTTTAATTAGCTGCTGCAATATTCTTATTTAAAATGTAAGAAATCGTGAGTATCACGCCAACAAGTAACTTGCGATGTTCCCCATTATCACCTGGGGAGAAGTATTTTATTTATATTTAAAAATTTGCTCTTTTGTCAATAGGCGTCAGCGAATAGGCTCGTGTAACAAGTGTACGACACAATCTCTGTCAAGATATTTTTCGTCTCTTTAATTTGTCGATATCTTTTTTGTTTTCGTTTTCCAAAAACTCGCACATAATGCACCAACGAACGATATCACCAACAGTTAATAGAATTCTTCCTTTGGTCCTTTATCGTAACGTGTGGTACGAACGTTATTTTTCTATAAACAACTCGAATGTGTTGCAATCTCCACGAATGCGATATACTCTGCGAGCCGTACCCGCTCGTTCTTTTACTCAGCCAAAATAAGTGAGGACAACGAAGGAACACGCGAAAGTTATCCTCTCGTCGCGCAGTCAGGAATTCACTGCCTTTATATATCCTCCAATCATGCTTTGTCATCGGTCAACTCGAGAAACTGTGCGTAAAAGTCCCTCGTGCACTCACCCTTGTTGTTAAATACGAACTTGTAATAACTACCATCTGCGCATATCACTGCATAAGGGAATCATAAAAGTGAGAAATTGAACGAAGGTAGTTTCTTTTTATTTGTTAAATTGTATTTCTTTAATTTAGGCATCGCTTACCTATAATGCTATTATTATCTTGACCGAACGCGCACATGCACTGAGGGCCGCCCGGGACTTGAAATTTGCAGAAACTCCAGCTCGAGCTGAAGTACTTTGGCAGGAACGTGGCGGACGCTAAACTAGATTGGCGATTCAGCTTTTGATCCTCGACGGCGAATACGTGTACGGTGCCATGATCGCTGGCAACGCACAGCCATGTAGAATCGTGATTGAAGTTTATGCTGGGATAAAACAACCGTCATTTTCATTCCGTATATCACCTGTATCTTTACCACTATATTACTTGTATTTTCCTTTACTATGCTTACCAATAGATATTTGCATGATTCGCTCCTCTTCTTAATTCGTTAATCATGTTACCGTTTTGTGTGTCAAATACTCTTATCAAAGTGCCCTTCTCCGAGGCAGTGGCCAATCTGGTGCCCTGCAGATTTAAAGCTATGCAAGATAAAGGCGTTTCATGTGCTTCTATATTTAAAGGTTGCTTCTCTGTATTAGCCAGATCTATAACTAAAATACAAGTCGTCAGTATTACATGACAATACGTCCAATGCGTAAGATCCTGCACTGCGATCCCATTATTACCTTGAACATGACCGTTTTTTCGTCCGGGGAAGGCGAGTAACGAGTTGTTGCTGTTTGGGCATAGAACGCACAACCCTCGCGGATTAGGATTAGTTTCGAATACGTGCAACTGTTGAGGATTTTGTGTAAACGTGTAAACCTTTATGACACCTTCCAGCACCACGACTATCCTGTCCCTTCGCAATTTCACCCCTTTCACGGGTGCGTTGAATTCTAACGTGATCGCTGGCAATTTCTTTATATCGTCCCATATCATGACTGCAATTGCAAAGTGTAAGTGTGATTTCTATTTATAACGATATTTATACCGTGGGGTATGAAAAATAAAAGAAACCTTTGTTCGTCGGATACATTGGCTTGGCTCCACCCCCGACCAACGCCAGATAATTACATCTGAAGAGCATCTCTACGTATCCGAGGCCCCCGTCGCTGAAATCATGCCTCTCCTTCTCCTTCAGCGGATCGCAATTGTACACACGGAACCCGTTCTCCATGCCACAGGCGAAGCATCCTGCAAACGCGTGAACGGCACAGCGATATTACAGTCTTATCTCTCTGACTTACGTACGTACATACATCCCTTTCCTTAGCAATATTAATCGCGCAAGTATATTTACGATGCATATGACGCACCGACACAAGCGCAGAAGATTACTGGACCTGATATAAATGGACTCACACATGAAAACGCGCTATCGCCGCAGCCTCACGTTGAGCGCGGAATCACGTAATGCGCAACTTTTATATCGCTCTCGGGAAGGAAAAACTAAGAGAAGACGCGAACAAGACCGAGCCCTTTTATTTTCGAGAGAGAATCGCACCTTTGACGAGAGCAAACCGTATTTAAAGCAGAATCGCACGGATATTTCTCGGCGAAGAGACTTGCGGTTGATCAATCGGCGAGATGGCCCCAACGCTCCGGAACACGACGCGACGTTAGGACGCCGACGAAGGCCGCGGGACCGAATTACATTCATTGCGTCGTCGTCGTGGTCGTGAATGCGGACGGCGCGGTTTTTAGGTTAGAACGCGGAAGCGAGGCGCAAATCTGACAGATACGCGGGTCGGCGCGCTGTCAGGCGCCGCGCGCGGACGTCATACCTTGGTCCTGATTGAAGCCGGCGTAAAGCAGGCCGTTGCCGTGCGCGTTGCCCGCGGTGAGATTCATCGTGGATCACTCCGTCTCGACGAAAACATCCGGGCCTCCAGACGTGCAAGTATCTCGATGTCACATCGCCGCCGGTCCGCGACACTCTTCCTTCCCTGCCGCTACGAGCGTACGAGAGAGAGCGTGCTCCGTGCTGCAGAATGCGTGTGTATGCGTTAGGCTACTTCTCTGATACTCATATGTGTGCTGAGGATGTACGTATACATGTGCATACATCGTTACGTGAGAGTAACGTGAAGGAATTATTAACGATAATGTTTTGTGATATTAAAATTTATAGATTAATTATAATATATTAGTATTAATTTTAATTGATAAAATAGACTGCAATATAATCGCTCTTTCTTTTTTCTTCTCTTTTCCTCTTTCTCTTTTACGTTAATAATAAAAAGTTTATTTGTTATTAATAATAATAATATTATATAATTGCCTTGTCATCTTTTCTTTTGTGTGTATTAATCTGATTGTGTAAAAGCATTACTGGAGTTCCGGTTATAGCTAATTCAAAGATGTTTTTTAATAACAAAATTTTTGGAAACTTTCTTCAGGAAATCTCTATATACAAATCTGTTATATCTGTCACAAGTAATTTTCATATCGCATTATGATGATAATTGCAATTATTTATTTAAGCTGCAGATTTATGAAAAATGTTTTGTGCTGTATTATATATAATATTATATTATTATTATATTGGATAAGAAATCATTTTGATGATTCAAGATCGTTGGGCATTAGGTATGAAATATAAATAATTTACATTACGTGTATACAATGCATGTAAACAATTAATGTTTTATATATACAATTAATCTATAATATAATTATAAATGTAGTATCTATTATAATCGAATTAATCATTAATGCATATAGAAGATTTAGATTTCATCAGAAAGAGTAATGTTTTTTTTTTATATTATATAATATTTTGATTGTACAGATATATCTTTTTATAATTTAATTTACTTTTAGTATTATCGACATGAAAATTATTACAAATGTCTATGTTATCCACTGGAAATACTCGGAGATGTTGCTACGTAGTTCAACGTGCACGTTTCTATATCGGGGCGCTGGTGGATGGGGATTCGCTTTTCAGTGACATGTCCACATTCGTTCTCTCCCGTTCTGTTGGCTTCTGTCATGGTGGTAGCGCTGGTAGCGAACTGACGTCATTGTTGAGTTCCGAAATTGAAATCAATAAGTGCAATGTGCAATGTTGTGTGTACATCGCGGATGGTGAGAAATGGCGATTATGTCAAAACATCGCTCTAGATCCCATTGCGTTTGACTCGGAATCGACGGCGCGAGCATCCATTGGCCGAGATGGCTCGTAACGGCAAGAAGAAACTCGCGATATTCGTGGGTACATCGAAGTGTCTCATCTACGTGAGTTTGCCTCTCGTCCTTCACGTCCTTCAAACGATGCTCGTTTCTCTCCCAGTTTCTCTTTCACGACTCAAAGAGTTGCGTGCACTCGCAGATTCGGCATTTATCGGTTTACATTCTACAAACACTTTGTTAAAGTTCTACGTCTTTGCTCAATTACATTTGATTTCATCACCTCTGGATAAAATCGAATAATAGAGCATCATAATAGAACATTCAAGTATAAAAAGTTATCAGATTTTCTTATAATATTTCTTATAATAATAAATAATGTCGTTTAAATTTTGCTGGATTTCGTTAGATTGATTCTTTGTGTACATGATATGATTATTCGTATTCTGTGCATTTGTTATTATTTTTCTTTACAATTACACTTGCAATTTCCTTTAAACATAATTTTTTAAATAAAAACCATACATATATTTTCTAGGAGAATTATTTTACACTTGTAAAAGTAATAAAAGCTAAAATATAATAATTTTATTGTGTATAAAGAAACTGCTGAAAAATGAGTTTGTAAAGCTGTTTTTATGAATCCTTATTAAAGATACTGCGATTCTTTTTCTTTTTCAGGCAGAAGCAAAGTATTGTGCCTCTGATATGCCTGGAGAAATAAAATACTATGAGTATGTTATCTCTTTCAACTATATGTGTTAAACTAGATTTAATTGATTATATTTGATCTATCAGCTACGCTACGCATAATTTCTATATTCTTAACTGAAGTCAAAGCACTTACTAAGGTTCTAAATCCATGGAAGAAAAATTTACATAAAATTTGAATAAAAATGTATATAATTTTCTGAATCCAAAATTGGTTTAGAGTCATTAATATCTATCAGTAAATGAAAAATTCCTGGTGATATTTGAAATTCAAAAACATATATTTAATTTGAATAAATATAATAAAAGCAAAATTTTTGAATTTTATCATAAATAATAAGAAATAATTAGTTGATAAAGCAGTTAAGAAAGTCTCTTTAACAGGAATTGATATTCTCTAATTCCACTACCTAACTTTATACATTTATATCAAACATACTTAAACGATTATTAATTGTATTGTTTATTATATTATAAAAAATAAACTTTATAATTAAATACTTGCAGATGTTCAAGAACAGAGTATTGTTGTGCTTTTGGTTGTTGTGTGTCTCCAGGATTTCATTTCCATCACTTGTGGTACTACTGGTAAGTTCTTAAAAATGTTTTTTTTTAATAAGTTTTTTTTAATTATTACAACAATGATGAATGTAACAAATAATATTTTTAGGATCCTGGTTATAATCATGTTCTTGGTCTGCTCCGGTGGTGGTTGGTGGTATCGATATTGGTTGCAGGGTAGATACAGAGCGGCAGCTTCGGCTATTCCAACTCGATCTTCCAATAGATCGCAAAATTCTCTCCGTAATACACCTTGCCAAGCGCAGCAGGCTCGCATCACGTACAATTCAGCAAGAAATACCGTCCTATTGCATCGCATGTGGAAAGGTTTGTATTCTTTTCTTATTAGAAAATATTTATTGATTAACTTTATAAAAATATGGAAGACAAAGCGCAATAGAAATTATTTATGTAAATAAGTAAAGAATTATCATAACATTTTTTTTTAACAGGTCCTCAGAGAAATACAGCGGCGCCAGCATATAACGGCAATGCGACCACGTCGACACACTATCAGAATATGAACGTCGTGTTGAACGACACTAATTGTCCTTATTATCAATTATATGGGCCTCCGCCTAGCTACGAAACAGTGATAGCGCAAACGCGTGGCAAGCTCTCGAATCCGGCATCACCAGAGTCCTCGGGCGCGCGGTTAAATCTACAGACTGCGAACGTGATACCGAATCCGAGTGTACCACAGTGTTTTTTCTATAGCTGCAATTCCCCGGCGAGATTGGTGGATGGTAATGTGAGTCAATGTCAGAACGACAACATAAATGCCCATCAGCTAGACGGTCACGAGGGTGTTCCGTTCGCGCATTTTTCCCAATATTGCGCCACAAATGCGGTTGGTCAAGGTATGTGCATTTATCCGGAAGAATCGGCCGCATCCGGGGGAAGTAGTTTCACTTGCAGTTACCAGAACAGCCCGCATCGGTTGCCAGGATATTCAATGGACAGACCATCTGACCACACGTCGGATGCGGAAAATGTGGCTCGCGGCTACGAGATTCCGAGTACGGAGGAACATACGATGCTCAATATTGATGCTGCGACTAGCGGCTTCGGAGAGCACAGTCCTTGGCACGGAAATGATCAGTCTTTGTTACGAGTCCACGGTAAAAGCACCGTGCAGGATGAAAATCGAGCGTCTCAAAAGAGATGCGTGACCACGGATACGTGTACTCTCTCGCCTAAGTCGGAGAGTGGAAGCAAAGAGAACAAATTCAAGCGTACATTCAACGTTCCTGAGACGCAGAGAAACTTCTCGAGAGAGCGTACGAATTACGGCGGTTCCCTCCGATTACCGCGTAGACACGCTGGCAGTGTCGTTTATCAAAGCGACAGCTTCCAAAAGGTTCTTCCCGGAGATTCGTCGAGCGCTTCTCAACGGAACACTTTCAATTCCGATGGTGCGAATTCTCTGGAACTAGATGCGAATTCTTCTCAATCAAATCCATCCAATAATGTGATATTAGAATCCTTTATTTTTGAAAATGTGCAATTGCCTCCGAGTGAAAGTGTTGAGGAGGCTCGCGGTCTTTATGCGATGAATCGTGCAAGTGCAAACTTTGATCTTGAAAGTAAACATAAATTAGACAGATCGAAGTCGCTAGACTGAATGTAAATCGAAATTCTTATCAATGCGCGTGTCACGCGATGTTTATTCTTGTATGTCTCTATTATTCGTGCGTAACTTTAGCAATACAAACTTAATCGTTCGTTATCAAGATACATATGCCAGTGAAGATAACATTGCATCCATTAAAGATTATTCTTTAATGAAGTCTTCGAGCGTTACAATGAAATAACGATTCTATTTTATCAGAAACTATGCGATGTTACTTTTATTGACATACGTGTGTATGGCACATTTTTCAGTGACTATCTCGCATTTCCCAATTCCATAATAATGTTTCACGTTTGATTTGATGATTGGAATGTGTATATGTCGTTCATTATTATCTCACGCAGAATTAGCAAACCTAATACTAGACGTTAGATTTAAATTGCACTTTCGTAATATTTTTTGCAATACTACATTTCGAAGCAAAAATATTTTGATTACTTACTGAGATACTAAATATTATCTCTAAGTGTGATAGGCGATAGTTCCATATATCAGTGAAACATCCTTATTTCTGATAGCTATGACAAATACTGCCAGGGGAAGATCTTTCTAAATGTCGTGTATCAGACACCAATTTTTTTTTCACTATACTTAACATGATTAAGTAAGATTAAGATGAAAATAATGTTTCAAAAGCGCGGCCCAATTTAAATCCACCTACGCACAAAGAAAAATATCAATCATTACTCTATAAAGTAATGATAAGTAAATCGCACATTTTTTTCAATTGTCAAGAGGGAAAACGTACTTACAAATTACTTATGAAAGATCATAGACGTGGCTAAGATCTTCAATAAAAAAAATTCGTAATGAATAAGATTTATTTGAAATATCGTAAATTTTGACGTATTTTTTCTAAACAGTAATGTTGGTATATTGAACTTGACAATGCCGAAATGGTCTCGCTCTTCGTCCGATATATTTCTATTAAGCCAGTCTTCTTTATATATTTAAGCCTCTATTACATATATATATAAATATATGCACACTAATATTATCTCTATATTAAAGAACGCGTAAATTACGCATTGCACACATACTTGACATTAAGCTACAGCAAAAAATTCTAGTTTATTACGAAAAAAAATTTATGATCAAAGCAGCAATACTCTTGTAAAAATGCGATCATGCAAAAGAAATAGAAAAAGTTCATTCAATTGAACATAAGATAAAATACGAACGTGAAGAAATACATACGAAAATATAATTAAAGTAAACTTGATTACAAATTTGATTATAGTTGCATGAAAACATTAATTTTCTCGCGTAATATTACAATTTTAACATTTTTACTTAAAAATCCCCTTGTATCTACATATTATGCAAGGAGAAAGACTGCGTCTTTGTGCTGTGAATGAACATGAACAATTTTAATTTACTGCATTCTTATCAATGTGGGAACATCAATTGCGAATCACATTTTTTAGATAAATTGCATTAAATAAAAACTCGATTTATATACGCGCTGTACTTCTGGCCATTATTTTTTTACGATAGGTACACATTGTACATACAAACAATGTGTATTAAATTTTAAGATCACGGAATACTACATCGCCAGTCCTTCGATTTAGGTTCTTGAGCATAATAGCGGTCCAAGAAAATGTAATACGTGCCAATAGCGACAAGTCCGTTAGATAAGCAAATAACTGGATAAGCGAGACGCGGTCTCGCAGCCAAGGAGGTCTTACCTTAAAATGCAAAGCAAAATAAAAGAGAGAGATATATATATATATATGTACACACTTATTTTTTGTAAGTGACTCTAACTAATATATAAATGGGCTATTTAATGAGAGTCCGCGTGATTATATAATAAGCTTGTATCATATATATTGTATATCGTATATATACCTATACATATGCCACCACGGATCTACAATAATTTCTAGTCAGATGTCACTATATTTTGTGTGCGTACGTAACCTACGCGTTATATCGTATAGCTTTAACAAGCTCTAGTCTTTGAATGATCTTCTCACCGTAATGTGCAATAATGTATCCGCGCGGTATCAATGGCATTGTAAGATACCGTATCTAATGTGAAAGAATGTCTATCCGAAATAAAGACACCAAATATTTATTCACGTAAAACCAAGATGATCTATATGCCTACAAGATTATTTCTGTAGTTTTAGAAATTTTTTGAAGAAATAAAAAGTACACAATGTGAGATAAATCGTATTAAACTAAAAAAAAAAAAAGTTTATAGAGTAAAAAATTTTGGAAAATTCCACATTGAATTTTTTTAGATTCTTCAAAGATTAAAATTGATTAAAATTCTTTTCAAATTTATTGTGTAGAAACGCAACTGCGATAAGATAATGATATTTGCGGACTAGCAATGAAATAATTAATTGGATATTTTTTAATGAATTTATTTTATGAAATTATATAAGTAAAGTTGTAAATTTTCGAAAAAAGAAAATATAACTCAAAGATATTAAACTTTTAATGCTAAGCTTAACTGATTTATTTTGATTTTTACGAAGCAATGATAGTTAAAAATTTATATTAGAAGATAAAATAAAAACGATAAGTTAAAACGAATCTCTTTCTATTCCGCTTTCGACATTTTTTCAGTAGTAGATGATACTCGTATATCGGCCAGTAGTAAGTGATGAGTATAAATCAGAATTATAGTTCGAACTAAAATTATAGAAATTATACAAATATGAAAAAATGAAAAATAGAGAATTTCCAATTTCCATTTTGTTTTCAAGAGAAAAAAATTTTCAATTTTGCAATAGTGATATTGCAATTATTTTTTTTTTCCCTCTAAAGAGACTAAATGGAGGCCGGCAGTCTCGTTTAGTCGCTGCATTTTCTGGCAATTTGTTTCTTGCACGGTCATTATCTGAAAAAATCGACTAATGATCCGATGATGTATCAGTATCACGATGATAAGGCGATACTTGTCGCAAGGCGACGATAAGAGATGGCAGGTAGAACCGGACGAGCGAGAAATCAATATAAACGGGATTTGCGAGGCGTACGAAGGGGTGAACGGGGTTGCGCGAGGGAGGGTGGTAAGGGGCATCTTCCTGTCGAGAGAGGTGGCTGCCGAAAGCCGATTGCAGCACAATTTTACCGGTCACGCTGGCAAAGACGACGCGGAAAATGCCGTAGATCCAGGTGGCAGGACCGGAAACACCCAGTGAGGACCATCACGCCTACTCTCCCCTGCCCTCCGTCTCCACTGTTGTCCGGCCACCACCCTCGTTTCTGCTCTTTTCATCGCGATCGCTGCCCCCGACTCGCGTGTGGGCGCGCGTATTCCACACCCTCAATGGTGAATCAATAATTAAGGTGACAGTGCCAGTGGTTGCGCGATCGTGTGCCGGGTCAAGATGTCGGTGAAGGTGAGTCCTCGTACGTGCATCCGCGTACGCGATGCGAGCGTATATGGCGGTTCCGGTTCCCTGACGTCGGATTCACCCGGCTGACTCGTCAGCGGAATAGCCGCGGCTGGCAATGAGCCGAGGCCGCCGACGAAGCGACGGTTCTCCCTGCCTTTTCTGGGAGTGCTGTTATTACGTAACGCGTACGATATTTCGAATATTGATATCGAATGACATATAGCGATAGAAAGGGAGAGAGGAGGAGATAGAGAGAAAGACAAAGAGAGGAAGGAAAAGAGAGAGAGAGAGAGAGAGAGAGAGAGGTCGAAAAGTTTAGTGAAGCTTATATCGTATTCTTCACGACGCCTCATTATCGTTGATAAACAAATTAATGATCATGGTAGGTCATGGCTTATCACGCACGTACTCACGCGAAACTAAAGTGCAGCGTTTATCTTTAGGCCGGGCCTAAGACGCGTTTTTAGTGCGTAGATGCGAGTGTGATTATATTCGCGCGATGATGTAACGTATCTTCTGCTGCTGCTTCGCGCCTAAATACACGCAACGCACAAACAGACGTGATTTTCGCGTTGCGTTTGCGTGCGTAGCATGATTATTTGAAGTCTGAAGAAGCAAAACTTTTAATCGCGAAATTATCAAGTTTGCAATTAAGTCGCATGCTTTTATCCAACTGCCGAACTAAAAAAAATGATCTTGCAACTTTAACAAAAATTATGTGTAAAATTAATTCAGATAGATAAATAATTAGCAAATAAGTATATGTATTGCATTTAATCAATCTAGTTGATAGAAAAAGAACGTTCAAATTTTATACGTGACAGCCAAAATTCTGGCAGATGCAAAAATTAGCGATACATTTTGGTTGTGATATCAAGAAAACTGTACATCAGCAAAACATTCTTTAATCGACTTTTCTTATTCATTAGAACATTGTCTTTTTTTTTTATTACAAGTATAAGTGATGACGTGAACGTTCTGTTTGGCACCGCGCAGTCTAATTTTATTCCCTAATTTTATGTAACTTTTGTGCATTGTAGCCCAGTATTCATAGCCAATTATTACATTTAAAACCGTCTTAATTGTGTTAATTAAACCAATTTTGTTAAACCAATTACGGAGCCGTGTTAGTATCTTAAGATCTACTTAAGATCAGCTTGAAATTGAAGACTATAATACCGGTCTTAGAATCGGCAACGATTTGTTGATTTTATTAATGCCCGCGCGCGCGGTGTCGACCGCCGCGAAATATTTTAATGACAATAACGGCGTCACAAGTGTCCGCTTCCTGCTGGAGCGAGGTGGCCCTTCGTGGAAGGCGAAGATAATCCGAGGGTGCCCGGCGCCAGAGCTGCCAGATTTTGCCGGGTTGCCCGGCACGGTAGGCCGACGCATGCGCTTACGAGTTGAAATACAGTAACGTATCACAAATCTGTAGACTCTTGTGACTACACACTCAGGTGTGCGTGGATAAGTAGAGAGTAGAATGTTCACATAATGATAAAAAATACACATTTTTCTGTAATTAAGAAAAATATTTTATTTGGCAAAAATACTACTGAGATATCCTCTGTACTGAGAGTACTGGGCCCGCCAAAATTAAGCGCCCATAATACACATAACTGTATTTGCCATCCATTACACATGCGCGGCTTGACCCATGGCGGGGGGTCTGGCAGCACTGCCCGGCGCACGCAGACGCGAGCGCGCGCACGCGGCGCGTGCGTGCTCGGGACGCGCGCGCTTTTCGGCACGCATTCACGCACGCAACGCATAAACGCACTCACCCGCACCCGCACCCGCACCCGCGCCGCCGTCGCCGTCGCCAGTGCAGCGCGTGCGGGCGACCGTAGTCGGCCCGTAACCACCGGCACGCTTGTTCTTTTCCGCTCTTGCTCTCTTCGCGGGGGCCTCCGGAAAAGCGAGGAAATGCTAATTTAGAGTGCTCGCGAAAGTACATCGTTCGTCATTTCGAAGCTTTCGAAAGCAATGCGTGACTCCCCCTTCCTTTAACACTTGTCGAATTATTTATCGAACAATAAATTAATTTCAGTTATCATTGTTATTAATTGCGAACAAATTTGAAGTGACTGTTCTTGTGCATCATTGTGCATGGATATTGGGGCTCTCTAGCGTTTTCTTCCACGGAACTGTCGATGAAGACGACGATTTTTGGTGAAACTTTGATTGCGGCCTTTCGCTTCTTGTAATTTCTTAATATCTAACTTTTAATACTCAATTAATACAAAAATTAGAAGATTAAGGTAATTATATTCTATGGACTCTTTAAATCTATTTAGTTGAAACTTAATCAATTGCTTAGAATTCAAAAATAATTGTTATCGTATTTATATTAGTAAGAAATTAATTCTCTCTCTCTCTCTCTCTCTCTCTCTCTCTCTCTCTCTCTTTCTCTAAATTGTTTCAAGGACTTATAATATAGAAGAAAAAAGAAGGAGTAAACTCTCTGGGGAACCGGAAGATTGATAACGTTAATGTATGATATAATGCATAAATCGCGCAGACTTGCAAGTAACAACATAATAATTAATTTCCAAACATATCTTAGAATATCACATATATTTTATAATGGGGTTTAAAAACCGTCGAAATATGATCATTTATTTTCAACGCTTTCAAATAATAAAAACGAAGTCCAAGCAAGTGCAGCAAGCTCACGATCCACGAGATTCACTTTAAATACGTGACTGCGTGTCAGAAATAAATCTTATAAATCGAACGCTTGCCGCACATCGATATTTCGGAGCGCGTTCTCCCAATTGAAGCGTTTGTACACAAAGTATAAAATGTTTGCCCGAGACGTTTTCTCTTTCGTGGAAAGGAAAAAAAGAGAGATAACTATAGTATGACGCTAGCGATCGGAGCACGTGCAACGTGTTTGTCAATCTGTCGTCTGCTTTCGCTTACGGGATGACGTAAATGGTATCAGGCTATCTCATCTTGAACGGAGGCTGCGGGTCAATACCTATACCTACTTGACGGACGAGGACTGAGACTCGCGTTCGTTCGTTTCTCGCTTATACCACAGTGGTATATCCGTCAGGCTGTGTGTCACAGTGGACAATGCGATTCTCTCTGCGTTCTGTCCGCTGAATGTCGAGTAATTTGAATTCGTGCGAATTACAATCGATGAATTTAACGGCGCGAGAACTCTCTCTCTCTCTCTCTCTCTCTCTCTCTCTCTTTCTCTCTCGCTCTCGGCATTAAAACGATAAACGGCCTGTCAAGCCAAATAAACCGGTCCCGATATCATTCGAGCGCGCCTTCGGAACATCAACATTCTAGCTTGTAGAGCCGAGGACGAGTCGTATTTTTAGTCGTAGCTAAAATCGTAGCGTTGCTGCGCGAGAAGTTCGCGAGTGAATTTTGCATCTTCGTCGAAGCTACCACGGGGACCGTACGTCGCGTCGTCGACGATCGTCAAAGAGCGATCCTTTTTCTTTTTATATATTAACCAAACGTTATCCGCGACTCGCGACACCCATGCGACTATGAGCTTCGAGCTAATTGGTTCTAATTAGTTTAGACCTCTTGGTTTCTTGAAAAATCCGATTTCACCCGAGGCGCGAGCAACAAGTTAACTGCAAAGTGAAGAAAAATTAAAGCAAACGAGGAAACACGCATTGAAACTTGTGACGATAATCAGAATTATGTTTTACAGTGATTCGGGATGATTCGGGACTAAATTAGAGAACGGTAGTCTGCTAATACTCTAGAGTATTTAATCACGATGCAATTGACATTTCATAAATTTCATTTCCGCGTGATCGCAGAGTGGCGCACGAGTATCGTGTTACATATGAGTGTTGATACTGCGTTTTAACTGCGTTTGAATTGCGACCATTGCGCCTATTGTACTTCCACTCGACAAACTGTGCCACAAAAAACAAACATCTGCTATGCAGATAGGGATCAACGAAATACAAATGCAATAAAGTCTCTTTCGCGAAAGCTCTGTCAGCTACGATAATTTTTTTGCGGTGAGTTTTATTATTGTGATTGACACACATTTTCAGTTCATTGCATAAAGAAAAGCTTTTGGAAATATTTGAATTAAAGTTCCGAATTTAAAATTGAAATATCGTGTATTTTCGATTTTTTATAACAGATTCTTTAATCGATTCGATGAATTTTTTCTTTTAAAACAGACTAATAATTATGAAAACTATTATACTTTTCTATTAAATTCATTTTTATCTTTTTGATGTTACATATATATAATAATAAAAAGTAATTATTGAAAATTATTTTTTGTTTTAATTAAATTAAACTTTTTTTCAATTTACATATTTATTATACAAAGCAATAGTTTTCCACGAAATGTACTAGAAATAAATGCTTACAAATTTAAAAAAATCTACTATTATATAATTTCTACTATGTTAATATTTCACAGTGATTATTTTGCATCGTATAAAAAAATGCATTATACAATGAATGAATATTTTATACGGAATGCTGACACACACACACACACACACACACACACACACACACACACACACACACACACACACAAATGAATATTTTTTACACAAATGTTATTAATTATTTTGAAGATGAAAGATAAAACATACATCTCTCATTGAAAAAAATAATTTAAACATAATAACGACAATGTCTAAAATAATATAATACGCGAATGCTTTTAAATGTAACACAATTGTAAATTAACGGAAGTATGTGGTAGCATGTGATATAAACAACATAGTTATTTATGACTAATTGCCTTATCTTAAACATACACGAGCGGCATACCTTACTTACTTTTATCTTTGTTTGCGAGAATATCTCCCACTGTTGTAAGAAATATACCTTTTCAAAACTTTTTCAAAATCTATTGCGATTTCATCGATATTTTTTTCGCATAAATCGCGGTGTGCCAGATTTTTCGACGTGCAAATCGTAAAACTCAAACGATTCAATGTGTTATTGTAAAGTCTACTCGACGCGGCGTATATGAGCGGCGTGTGTGTGCACTGTAGCGGCTCGTATATTTGGTTTAAATATTGCTTTAATTGCTTTAAACTGACGTCAAGGTTTCTGCGAATTTATTTTCACATGATTGTTGTTCAGATGACGAGGTACAAACAGGCCGAATTCGAGGACGAAGACAGCAGCAGCATCGGCTCCGTCGCCCTAAATAGCGAAGGCATCAGTACATCCGCCACACATATAAGATATCATACGGTGAGTATTTCCCGATTCAATGTTCCTGGAACATTTTTATATCCTTCGAGAATTAAATGTTTCACGAAAATTATCGTTTGGACGTTATTTAATTTTAAATCAATGAGATGTGACAATTTTGAGATGCCTGATCCATACGATTTTGTTGCAGGGTACAACGATGTGGAAGGCGAGAAGTATTTTGGAGAGATGCCTCCTCATAATTTGCGCTGTTTTGCTGCTGACGATTGTGGTACTCGGCATTGTTATCAGCAGTAAAAATGGTTGGGACGAGGCCCAGATTCTTCACGTCGCCTCTCACGAAGAAGGTAAAAAACATAAGACATTTTAGTTTAACTAGGTCACGGCAACAATTTGAATTAAGGTCGAATAAAGTTTGGCGTTACTTATTTTCGATTATTACGATTACGATTTTATATCTATGAAATATAAACAAAAGAGATGTGCAAATTAAGATTTTTTTTTTATTATGCTGAATCAAATTGTCAAAATAGAACTTTTAGAACAATCCTGCTTTATAAATTGTTACAGAAAGCACGCATTGCCTTACGGAACAATGCGTAACGGTGGCGGCTTCCTTAATCAATAGTATAGATTTTTCCGTCGATCCATGTGATGATTTCTATGAATACGCGTGCGGCGGCTGGAGAAAGAAAAATCCCATTCCGGATGGGAAGAGCGTTTGGGGCACGTTCGGCAAGCTCGAGCAGGATAATCAACTAGTCGTCAAGAATGTTCTCGGTAATCATTCGTAAATGCGCGTAACTGTCAAGCCTAAATGAATCTTTATGTACGTTATGTAAGTTGTCCTTTCATTTCCCGCGCAGAGAAACCGCTCAGCGAGATGAAATCAAAGGCTGAGAAGAAGGCCAAGTATTATTATCTGTCCTGTATGGATGCGAATGAGACGATCGAGGCGCTAGGAGCGAAGCCGATGTTGGAATTGTTGGAAAAGATCGGTGGCTGGAACATCTCGGGCAAATTCAATATCAGCGCGTGGTCCCTGCAAAACAGCATGCACATTATGCAAAATGTTTATAATATGGGTGGTTTATTCTCCTGGGGCGTGAATGAGGACGATCGAAACAGTACTAGATACATAATTCAGGTATAAGCAGATTACATTAAACTAATGATGTCTGTGTGTGTAAAAGAAATATTAAAGCGCATAATTCTCTTTTAAATTATGATACGGATTATAGATCGTCTAAATAAGTATTAGATAAATATTTGATTATTATTGCATTCTACCTGTGCAAAATTGATTTTAATTATAATGATAGTGATAACCACAATTTTTGCTCCTGCTATTATCGTTGTAGTAGTGACTGTAATTAGAACTGAATGGTGCGAATTAAGTTAATGTGAAATCTCTCAAAGAAAATATATCGTCGTATCTTATTTTTCACACTTATATAACAGATTTTTATAAAAATTGTAGTTTCTTATATTAAATTTATAATAAATTTTAATATTCTTTTTATATTTTATAATAAAATTATATTTTTTCATAAAAATTGAGTTATCATAAAAATTAATTTATTTTACCTAAGAAAAATAAAATTATATAACAGAACAATTATTTTGTTTGATAAGATTTTTTGGTATCATAATGCCGAGATTAACATACATTTATATATACATATGTTTATCATTATATACATATTATATGTAATACATTACCTTTGTTGTTTTTAAGATCGATCAAGGGGGTTTAACATTACCAACTGCGGACAATTATCTCAACGTAACCGAGCATGGCAAAGTCCTAACCGCCTATTTGGACTACATGACGAAGGTACCAAAATAATAGTATTTACACACATTTTACTTCGCGGTATAAATTATTTTCTTTAGGGCGAGTAGAGTACAGGTACTCGTGCACGTTTTCAGATCGGCGTACTCTTAGGTGGCGATGAGAATTCCACGAAAAAGCAGATGCAGGACGTAATCGAGTTCGAGACGAGACTCGCGGAGATTACTATACCGCCCGAAGATCGCAGGGATGAGGAGAAGATTTACAATTCAATGTCGTTAAATGAATTGCAACGTAAAGCACCTTTCGTATGTTCGCCATCCTTTATTCTATTTATCATCATACGTTTTGATTGTGCACATGAAAAGAACGGTTTTGTTGAGTGCCCTACATAATTATTTTAATTTAACAAAATTATCTTTGAATCTGTATCTATTAGTTGGACACATTTTTGGACACTTCAGCAAAACCGTTCTTTTCGTGTAATATTACAATTGCGATATATTTAATTATTGCAACCTATAATTTTCCGTTGTTGCAACGTTTCCTTTAATGATATATTATTTAGTATCGTGATATCGTGATTCCAGAATATAATAATATCACGTTTTGATGTGATATATGATAGTTATCCATCTCAATCAAATCCTCATATTTTATTACGCCCTATCATCATGTCCTATTTTCTACCATATCACGTCATGTTCAATTATATTTTTATTAAATCCTACATCATATCTTCTTGATTAACATAAAACATTTGTGCATTGATTTTCCAAAAACGGTTACTCAAGTGATATAACTTTTAAGCAAATAATGTCGATAAAATATAATGGACGCAATTTCCTTATGTGTTTAGATGTCGTGGATAGAATTCTTCCAAAACGCCACGCGTGTCGTAAACATGAAGATCAACAGTAAAATGACGATCGTAAATTTTGCACCAGAGTATTTTGTAAAATTGACAAATATCGTGCAGGAATATAACAAAACTACTACCGGAAAGATGTATGTATACCAGCAAGATGCATTTGACTTGGCGCACTTGTTTCGAACGGATGTTGGAGAAACCAAACTGACTTGTATAATAATCTTTTTTATTTATAATAATCTAATTGACTAAAATAATTTTTAAATGATTAAACTTTTAAAATTAGAATAAGCTGTTTAAACTATTAAATTGTTACAAATGTCTATAATTCTTATAGACATAAAATGTCGAAGTTTTAAGAATCAGCGTTTTGACGATTTCGAGACAAAGTGCGCGATTTCTGAATCGATCCCGTTGAAAAAAGTATCAACTTTTTCCTCTGTTTTTTTTTCTTTCCGCAGAACACTGAATAATTATCTGGTTTGGCAGACCGTGAGGTCCTTGACGGCGTTTCTCTCGAAGCCGTTTCGCGATGCTTACAAAGGCTTGCGGAAAGCTCTGTTCGGCTCAGAAGGCCACGAGGAGCAGTGGCGTTATTGCGTCAGCGATGTTAATAATGCCATGGGTTTCGCCATTGGCGCAATGTTCGTCAGAGAAGTTTTTCATGGCAAGAGTAAACCCATGGTTAGCTCGCATTGTCTCGATATAAAAAAGAAATAACTTTCAATAATTACTTCTTATTTTGCTATTTTTTAAATAAACTACAGAGAAGTCACCAACTTTCAAAATAAAATAGAAATTAATAATTTCACTTTTAAAATTTTTCATTTTAATTTGTAAAATAATATTTTGATTCATTTTGATCGTTGCTTTTAGGCGGAGGAGATGATCAATCAAATTCGCAAGGCGTTCACGAAGAACTTGAAAAATTTAGACTGGATGGACGCGGAGACGAGGAAAGCTGCGGAGGAGAAAGCAAACGCAATCACCGACATGATCGGTTTCCCGGACTTTATTTTGCAGCCCAGCGAACTCGACGAGCGTTACAGGGACTTGCTGATCAAACAGTACGAATATTTCCAGAATACTTTGCGCGTGAACAAATATAATTTCCGTAAAAATCTCGAGAAGCTTAATCAAGTGGTAAATAAGACCACTTGGATAATGACACCGCCGGCCGTGAATGCTTATTACACACCTACCAAAAATCAGATGGTCTTCCCCGCTGGTATCCTTCAGAGTCCGTTCTACGACATGAAGAATCCCAATAGTTTGAATCTCGGCGGCATAGGCGTTGTCATGGGACACGAATTAACACACGCCTTCGATGATCAAGGTATGACTTTAAAGATAAAATTGAACGCTACATTCTTTACAATCTTAGTAAATATTTAGATAATATAAAATGACATGAAAAGTATTTTTACAATGGAATAAACGTAACTTCTCTATTTTTTTCCACAAAAAATTGACAAGTTATGTCTCGTTTTGACCTGTCTAGATGTATTACCATCTGAACAGAGTTCTTTGAATATTTTATATTTATATGTTATGTAAAAAGATTTTTACGCTTGTGTGGTAAAATATTACAAAAATTATACGTATATAAAAATTTATATGTATCTTAATTTTTTATTGATTTTCTCTTTGCACTCCGTATATATCTGTTTTATCTAATTTTGATTTTTACGCTAATTACGTATTTACTTAATATCGGGTAGGTCGCGAGTATGACTTGCATGGAAATCTGCACCACTGGTGGAACGACGCTACGATAGAGCGATTTAAAAATAGGACCGAATGCTTCGTGGAACAATATAACCAGTACCAAGTACAAGGTCGAAATATAAATGGCCGACAGACGCTGGGTAATTTTATTGATTACAAATAATTGTTTACCGATAATGGTAGTATCAGAATTTAGACCGATCGATTGTTAATATACAGGGGAGAATATCGCCGACAACGGGGGCCTCAAGGCAGCATATCACGCTTATCTTTCGATGCCTAAAAGCCCCAAGGATCAACTGTCGCTACCCGGTCTCAATCTGACGCATCGTCAACTATTTTTCCTGAATTTTGCACAGGTTATTATAAAAAAATAATTGTACATTAAATTGCCGGAGAAACTTTTTTATATTTAACTAGCTATGCCCTGCCACGCGTTGCTGTGGCTCTCTATTCTTATGCTACGTTTTTTTCAAATTTTCTTTGCTTTCGTTGTTTAACTTTCAAGAGCCTTGCTTTACTGTTGCTCTTTTTATTTTATTTTTGAATAAGCATTTATCTATCTTTAATAAATCTAATATTCATTCATTCATGTACTTCTAACTTTTTTTTCTAAAAGCTGCCATGGATTTAGAAATCCATTCAAAAGACTGTTTTAAATAAGTTCCTTTTCTTCAATAAAATAACAGTCATCTTTATTTTTCTTATTACCTTAATTTAAACACAATAGAAACATTCTTTGCCTCTCCCGGTCTCTCCCGTCTCTCCCCGTCTTTCCCGGTCTCTCCCCGTCTCTCCCCGTCTCTCCCGGTCTCTACCCGTCTCTCCCGGTCTCTCCCGGTCTCTCCCCATCTCTCCTGGTCTCTCCCCGTCTCTCCCGGTTTCTCCCCGTCTCTCTCGGTCTTTCCCCGTCTTTCCCAGTCTCTCCCCGTCTCTCCGGGTCTCTCCCCGTTTCTCTGCGTCTCTCCCGGTCTCTCCCGGTCTCTCCCGTCTCTCCCCGTCTTTCCCGGTCTCTCCCGGTCTCTTCCCGTCTCTCCCGGTCTCTACCCGTCTCTCCCCGTCTCTCCCGGTCTTTCCCCATCTCTCCTGGTCTCTCCCCGTCTCTCCCGGTTTCTCCCCGTCTCTCCCCGTCTCTCCCGGTCTCTTCCCGTCTTTCCCAGTCTCTCCCCGTCTTTCCCAGTCTCTCCCCGTCTCTCCGGGTCTCTCCCCGTTTCTCTGCGTCTCTCCCGGTCTCTCCCCGTCTTTCCCGGTCTCTCCCCGTCTCTCCCCATCTCCACCTGTTTTTTAAAACTTTTTTATATTTAATTTAATAATATTAATGATATTTTTAAAATATTTTTACGAAGGTAAGCGCGTTAATTTGGTGATGATTGTTTTAATTACACGAGAAAAATGTCCATAGATTTGGTGCTCCTCCATAACGTCCGAGTCGGTGATTCTCCAAGTCGAGAAGGATACTCACAGTCCGCCAAAGTACAGGGTGATAGGACCACTTTCGAATTTGCCAGAATTTTCGGCGGAATTTACCTGCCCTAAGGACTCAAAAATGAACCCGGCACATAAGTGCGAAGTGTGGTAACGTCTCCTGTTTATTCCGGAAACAGTTCGGTTTAACTTTATTTTCGACGTCGTCACGGTGATATCGTCGAGGCTTCCACGTGCGTAACGGGCGACGCGCGTCATGGAATATGGGACTTACTCCGGACATCGGACTGTGCACTTCTTAATTCCTTCCACATATCACCACTTACCGTGAGGATAGCTACTTCAAATTTTAGCGGGTCTTTCTGTCGGCGTATGATTTTGTCATAGCTTTTAAATGTACGGTATCGAAAATAGTCAGGGAAATAAATAGTTGGCATGCACCTTCTTTCAGCTACGCGGGATCATTGATTATTGGCTAATTTTATATCGATTCTTTTTCTTATTAACAATGATTACTTTTCGAGTCTTGTTTATTATTTTCTTTTCTAAACTTTGGAATTAACAATTTGCATTGAATTCTCTGTCAGCAAGTCAAAACTTACACGAGTTACTTAGATTATGAGAAATATCATACGGATTTCTAATGTTATAAGTTTCACAGATAGAATACACTAGCGTGTTTTAGACTTAGAAGTTTATTTTAAAAAAATTACTTACTTTACTAGTTAGATGGAATTCGATCACGGTAATGCGCGACGCGATATTCTTGACGTCAAGAAAAATATTTTTAAATATGCTTAAGAGAGTGTGCTAAATATTTTTCTCCCATGTTATCCTAGAGAATCAGAGATTTTTTCATTTGATGGAAAAATACCTTCAGAAAAAATGACTTGGTTAAAAAGAAAAAAGAATTAAAAATTTCACATAGCAACGAATATGCAGAAAGAAATGTTTTTCTTTAAATTTAACAAGATTTTTTAAATCCCATTCTCTGTGTATTCTTAAATTTTAAAATCGAAATTCTTTTTCTTTCTCTTTCTTTACAATTCTTGTCCACATTGAAGAAATTAAAATACATCGTACATGTGGTTTCTGATTACACAGATTGAATATTTTATTTTATGGAAACTAATAGTCTTCATTTTAATTTGAGTATTATATATTCTTATAAGATATTATGTTATCGGCAGTGATAGCATAAATATGTTGCGAGACGTTGTTTGATCTCACGCCTACAGGATTGACACGGTATAATTCTACGTACTTTGTTACGAGTTGTATTATATTATATTAGTAAAATATTGTATAATTGTGTATGCAGCAGGGGTTTACAACGTTTTGTTGATGAAGATTGAACAGCGTATTTGTAAATAATGTGTTTTCTAGATCGAGAAGCTTATGTCACAAGTTAAATCTTTACTTGTTAGCGTTAATTTTACAGTTGTAATTAATAGGAAATGAAAATTTCAGTTTAATAACCGGCCGCAATGGAATCAACTAAAGTTGCATTGCTGGATGAAAACAAAATCAATAGCGGATATTAATGTAAACAATATGGGAACTATAAATTTAGATTTCTCATGTGGAAAAAAGACCGTTGAAATGAAAAAATTGTGTATACTATATCTTTTAATGCAAAATGGACTTAAAAATATCACTGCAAAATTCATGTGTTGAAAAATTGGTAAAAATTTGTTTTACGAAGTTACAAATTATTTAAATTTTATTTAATTTTGCAGAAATAAATTTTCTCCTATCTCCGATTTACAATTTGCGGACGATATGCAATTTTATTCTTTATCCTTAGTATATTATTAAAATTGATTATCCTTGGTGTATTAAAAAAAAAATTATAAGAAATAAGTTTCAAAAAAAGTCAAGGAAAATACGATATTTTGTTAATGATTTACATAACGATCACTACTCTTTTACACAAAATGCGTATCTATAATAATTTATTTTATTCTTGTTAATATTCTCGCAGTCATTGTGTTAAAAATTCTGATTATTGCAGCTCGAGTGAGTTTTGCATGTTTCAAAAGAGATGCCAATCAAAATCTCAC